>NW_018408310.1:738903-799940 GCF_002113885.1 Mizuhopecten yessoensis
GGGGGGGGGGGGGAAGACGAGAATTACACATGGAAATGCATGATCTAGCTGGATAGTATGATTTATAGTGTATTGTAACAAAGTGACAATTCCATAGTGTTACAGTATTATTGATAACTGTTTTCATTGTTTCACTAATTTTAAGAAGTTTTATTATGCAGTCAGCCTGCGTTTGTATTAAAAAAAATGTTGGAAGTTATTTTAATTAACAAGCACACATGTTCATGTATAGACTAGTATAGCAATATTCTTAATATTTTAATTCTGATAGATTGATGTTATGTTGCTTGTTCATATATCCATCTGATTGAAGTGTATTGTGTTCTTAAGTTTCTTATCAGTTCATAATTATACTTTTGTATTTTTTTTTCTCATCAAAGCACAGAGACTAAAGTCAATGTCTTGTCAAGGGAGATAACTCTACTACATTAGCATATAATACTACCATAATTATAATCTATCACTTGTATGAACATGTAGAGGTGTAACAATAAAAATCAGCACAAATACGTCATTATATTTTGATGCACATCATTAACAAACTTTTCAATCAAAATAAATGAAATACAGGTGCAATCTGATATATGCCTTGTCTTGTACACTCAGACTTGATCTTTGATTTTTACAGAAAATGGATCAACTTAGAGATGATAACAAGCGCTTAAAAGAGGAGAATGGTGCGTTAATCCGAGTGATAAGTAAACTGTCAAAGTAGTCTTTCATGTGACTGGTCTGGTCAGTGTTTTGCCAACCAATCAAGACTACAGCAACTTTAACGGAAGGTGCAATGTTCTTAGGGAATGCAGTGGCATTTTGCATTACAAGGAGTGAATGCATGTGTGTGGACGTTGATTTGGGTGGTCCTCGGCACAATATGGAGAGAAACATTCTCTAAGGTGGAGACAGATGCATGGACGAACACTTGGATCTCGGCATGTAAGGGGTGTAATATTGACGAACAGTCCCGAGGACATCAACCCCTCGGCATGTAAGGGGTGTAATATTGACGAACAGTCCCAAGGACATCAACCCCTCGGCATGGCATGTAAGGGGTGTAATATTGACGAACAGTCCCGAGGACATCAACCCCTCGGCATGTAAGGGGTGTAATATTGACGAACAGTCCCGAGGACATCAACCCTAGCTCCTGCCTTGACATGTTCCGATACAGGAAAAGCACAGCTCCTGCAACCCAGTTTTATCACATGCTGTTGGCGGCGGTTTGACACGTGTACCTTATGTCATTTGGGATATGCTGCCAAAGATGTAGGGTGCATCTAGTTACATAGATGACACATTGGATGTTGAAACATGCAAGATTGTCATGGTGATGGTCATGTGCGTACAGTACTTTTCAAGCATTTTGATATATATGAAAATATGTCAAACTGAAATGTACATGCTTGTCATAGTTGGATGATAGAAGTCACCATACATTCTTAGACGTTGGGAGGTAATGTAAAACTGCAAATTAACATGCTTGTCATAATCAAATGACACGGATGTTAATGAATATTTAAAATGTATCAAAAATGTTCTTACCCACGACATGTTTTATCAGAAAAATGTCATATCATCGGTCGTCATCTCTCCAACTGACTATTAATTTAAGCTTATTTTTTAATTTTCTGGGTCACTTTCTACGTTTTTCTCTGTCTCCTTCCTCTTTGCGTGTGGTGTATAAGACGACAGCTGCAGTAGGAGGGGTGGGATTTAGCCACACTTTAACTCTCGTCAGTAGTAGGTGAAGTCTACAGGTACACATGTAACGTACCTGTTATATTAAGCTGGGCATAAATATGTATATAGCTTTATAATAAATAAACTATAATATATCTGTATAGGAACTATATATGTAAATTAATATTGAAGCTATAAATAGAATTTATAATAACTATTTGCTATTATTATTATTATTATTATTATTATTATCATTGCTTGACAGAGGTAAAGTGTGTCTAGAAATCACCTTTTGTTACTGTACCTGTCAAACAAGTCTACATCATACCTACCACCGTGGTCCCTAATGTAATATGGGGTCATATCTATTACATGTATTTGGAGTTTTGGTAAAGAGAAACCGATATAGCCAAAATGGGTTACAGAGTTTGGTGTTTAAGAGAACAATTCCTTACCAAGGTATATAAATATGGTTTCTTGTTTGTTGAATATGCCAGTATGTAAGATCAAGCACATAATAATTTATTAGCATCAAAATATTTATACACGATGGTCTGGGCACACTTTTTATGGGATTGGCTCTGAATTAATGAACACTATTATAGTTAAAAGTTTTTATAATATATTAGTTTTGAAATAAAAAAGACTTTTTACTTTACTGTTAAAGACTGCTGAAATTCTTATCTATATTCTGTCTAATTGTTCAGAGGGAACAAGATCCTTATTTCCTGAATGTGCATCTGCTTGTTTCTTGATACAAGAACGTTTCTAATAATAAATTTAAATACAGAAAATATCCAGATAAAGAAAATGTTTGGAACATTGATATTTCTGTTTTCAGGAACGTCAATATTTGAAACTAAAGTATGTAAGAAACCAAGCGATTGTAGTGACTGTGATTTATGTACACAGGGTAAAGGAAGATTGGATATTTTTTAAAATTGATATCCATAAATCAATACATGTTTACGTGTACCAGTCCTTTAGTCTCAATGTCTGTATAAATATTAGTGTTAATGTGGTCTGTTAGCTACCGGTAACTGGTTAGCACTTTTGGGGGGTGAACAATTCTCTACTTCACATATGATACAGAAGAGTTTTTGTGATTGTCTGATGCACATTTTGGTTTAATAGGTTTTGCCCTTTTTGTTTTTTCCCTGTTTTAGAAATGATATAGGAAACTGCTGGTACATCCTTATTTAGTGATAATGTTTTTTTCTAAAAGTCAAATTGCATAAAAATTAAGGTTTACATGTGTGTTTTATGATGGTAATCATTATGATACCAATATTTTTTAAAATTAAAAAAAATAATTCTTAGATCATTTGGCCGGAACAAGTTATCATAAAAACATACTTGTCTGAACTACAAAATATTTCAAATTGATATCACTTTCATATGAATGCGTGAAGTTTCAGCAGTTACCAAAACCCGAAAGTTAGTTGCAACAGGCAGACTTATTTTCATACTCCTTATAGTGATTCAAATGTTTTCCTTGATGAGGGATTTAGTTAATGAAGTTTGATATAATGGGGTCCTGAGATATAGAGGGATAATATAAGGTCACTGTAGGTCACTGTACAGTGTCTCAGAGGTCAGAGGTTACTATGGGATTATTATTGGATGCTAGTGACAAATGGACGACCTTCACTGATCAAGATTGTAGGGTTGTGAAGGTGAGGTAGAAGTAAGTACCGTTTGATGGACATCCAACGTTGAAAAATGAAAAATGAAAATTACACCCCTTGATTAGATTTTGTTGAGCTAAACCTTTTGACCTCTGAGATAACATGTCCGTAACTGAACAGGAACAACTATACCATATATAACAATAAGATTAACGAACGCTAACCTCCATATACATATTTATGTATCGTTATGTAGCCCCAATGTCAAGCTAACTCACTTAAAACATGTACATGGAAATGTTAACAGGTGACCCAGATAGTTCATTGTTTGTTGCCTATTTAAGTCTTTAAAACGTGTATGTATTCTTGTATAAGATTTCACAATGCAGTGTACAAGGAAAACGTAGATATCCTTTGTTTTGAGAGTAGTAGTCAGTAATGTATCAGCTGCCTGTTAATAATGGCACTTGTTAAATTGATGTGGTCTGTACAATCACATGTGTACGACCCAGGACAGTTTTCTCTTGGGGATGCATCAGAAACAGTCGCATGACTTCACGTTGACCAATCAGAGGGGAGGATCAATGAGATAGTGCTGCATATGTCTCCTCTCTTTCCATGTTAAAATATGGTGCTAATATTCGCAAAATACATTGTACTTCTTTCGTGTTTCCATGGCAACCACATGTATATCATGATTTTGATTTTTTAGTGTGTTCATAAATACCTTGTAATTTTTGATTGATTGTGCTCATTACACTTGATAACTTATGTATAGACAATGCTCAGCCTTTTGAAAGGATATAATCCTGTTCGTAACATGCCATAGTCAGGTTTGTGTAAATGTAAAAGTTTGGGAGTTTCCTGATGATTCATTGGACCAGGTTGACCCCTGACCACCGACCCCATATTACCATATTTTATTTGAACATGATGCTATGGACCCCAACATCTACTAGATTGAATCATTCCCTCCTAGCTACCACCTGTGTGGCATTACATCAGAAACTAAAATATGTTAATTCTATTTCCGAAACTAGTAACTGGTCGAATAATTTCTCAATGCTGTTTAGCATTGTGTGTGAAAACATGTATTATATTTGGTTAAGTAGATAAAATAAATTAACTGTTGCCAGGCAACTTACTTTTAACTGGAAACCTGAATTTTAAAAGTAAATAAAGTAGTGGCTAATTGCAATTTGACAATGAAGGAAAAGAATGTCCAAATACCCAGACTATATGATTATTGTCGTAGTAAAGTTTCATTGGTGAAAAAATACATTTGTGATTTAAAAACAAATATTTGTATGTGGTTCTGACTAAGGGAAATAGTGAAAAGTAGTCTTCACTCAGCTATCCAGCCATCCATCATTGGGGCGTCCAAAGATTTATCAGAAGAACAAATTATATCAAGGTCTGTACAATTCCACTTCCAGTATGAGATTAAACATCTGTAGTCATTTGTACATTTTTATAAATACCTGTACAGCTATTTAAATCATGTGAGAAATGCCAATTGTAAATAATAAAACCTGTAAATATATATATAATGTACATACAGTCACCTCGGGACATGTAACTGATAGATATTAGTCTTAAACCCTAAATATGCATTATGTTTCTAGTAATGTTTGATAACAATTGTACATGTCTATATTATGAATATATATATTTTGATCTCAGATATTATGGCTTGTCAAAGCTCTATTTTCCAAATATTATATTTTGACAAATTGTACGTTTTTTGAATGCAAGTGATGGCCATGTTTTTGGTGGTGATGGCCTCTTCCTACACTGACTGTGCCCAGTGCCCCCTACTGCCAAACCTTGCTGGGCTTCACATAAAAAGGTGTATCATTTTGGTAGTGTTTCTCTGATACAGACAACTTACTTTACAAGTTTCATGTGGCATGTTACTGTCATATGTGGCAGTATAATGTCCCAGTTTTGTCTGTAACAGACAGACACTTGTACATTGCTGCAGGTTGTACTCTTTATTAACCAAAACTCCATAAAAGTTGGTATAGTCATGTCTTGTACTGAATTTGGTACTTGACTCTTGACCGTAAGCATCAGTTTTGCAACTGCAAAGGTCCAATTTGGTCTGGGTCTTTGATTCACCTTTTGTGATCTTTGACCTTTGATGACATCTGACCTTTGCAGATCTGCCTCCTTAGGTGACATGTTGGACTTAAGGCCTGCTTACAATGTTGAAAGCTAAGTCACCATGGTAACAAGATGGACTGCACACAACTTACATATATCGTTACCATTGTTTGTTAAAGCACCAGATCTTTGAGCTGATATGACCTTTGACCTTGTCTTAAGGGGCCTGGGTCACTGACAGAACTATCTGTCAGTGATCTTTGACCTTCAAGACCAGGCCTCTGTGCCCCTCTGGGTGACATGTTGGATCCAGAGTCTGCTCAGGATAGGTGACCTTTGACCTCTGGCCGTTTTAACCCCTCAAGATCCCTGACGTTGATTGTTGTTGTTTATTTTCTATTGTTAATTGTTGCCATTTATTGTTGATACTTTTGCATGCAGGGTTTATGACCAAGTCTACACTGTCATTCCCTATGCAACTGTACAATATTATATATTTATTGCTTGTTGGTTAACGTTTTTTGGGGGCTTTTCCCTGCCTTTATTGTTTGTGTTGACAACTGTTCGACATAACGGACACCTACCACCATCGCTTACTGGCTCATTTTAGAGCTTTTCGCTGCGGAGGCATAGTGGTGTTTTCGTCTTGGATGGAAGAATGGTAGATGTATTACTAGGTCGAATAGGTGTGGTAGCCACTTGTTTTGTGTACAGGCATCTGGTATGGTAGCACAGCAACACAACTGAGTATCCGTTGCAACCAACTGTTAGCTGAACTGAACAACCGATATCAGGTTGTCTTGGATTCTTTTGAAACATCTGTTCTTGTCCCTCTCAGCAGAACCAGGTGTGTTGGCAGTTGTTTGGTGTTGTACATTATGGCGCCCCTGTTGTCCGTCATGGTGACAGAGGACGGGGGAGGTCTGTCCTTCGGTGACATGTTGGACCCAAGGTTTGTACAACACTGACGGCTGTGCTATTTAAGATAATGCCTGTTTGGTCAGACTGACCTTAAGTTTGCTATCGCTTGTTGTCTGTGCTAGGTTTACCGTAGTATTCAGGGTAGATAGCTTATGTAGCAAGGTCAGTCTCTCAACCTTATTTCCTTTCTTCTGTTTTCTTTCTCAACTTTTTCTTCCTTTTCCATCTTTTATTGAAAATTGACAATCTTGAATCAGAAGCTATTTTTATGCTGGATATTTGCTTAACCAATTATTTTTTTTAATTCTAAATCTTTGTTAGTAATTTTCAAAAAATATAAGATATGAATAGATGGTATAAACTATCACTGGGTATCTCTGGTAAGAATGCTGATATCACAGCCTTTGTTGTCCACCAACTGTCAGTCTACTCCACAGGGGAGCTAACTCTGGTCGTGGAGTTCTGACTGGTAGTGGACGATGTTGGTGTATGTGTTCCACAGTGACAGGCTGGACTCTGGACATGCATCCTTACTTCAGCTATTCCTCAATAACTAAAGAATGTGTTGTTGATAATTATCTATTTATTTGGTCTAACTAAAAACAGTATTAGAAAATTTAAAGAATTTTCTTCCTTTCCTTTCTGAACGTGGTGGAAGTAATCTCATATTCTAGCTTTCTGTAAATTCCTAGAACACTTTGTTTTAGTTATTTGTGCAGGAATACAATTTTTGTAAAGATATTTTTCGCATACTAGTCAAACTGTGATCCACACTCCATGGATGTATTTATAGGATGAAGAAGGTAATATAGGGAGGCTGTATTTCCAGGACATGAAGGGTCTCACTTAAGCATTCCAGCTGTGACAGGTACAGACCAGTGTCGTACATATCTGCTGTCTCCCCCTCCTAGTTATAGCCAATAACAAAAACGGCGGATCTTAAACTACATTGATTCCCATGTTTCAGGATAAAAAAGGATTTGATACTAATAGAAAATAGTATTTATAGACAATTGTTGATTTCATTGATAATAAAGTATTCTTAACCCTTTCACCCCTATGTAACTTTAGTAGACTCTACCATGCATTGATATGGATGAGTCCATTATGGTCTACAGTGGTGAAAGGGTAAAGTGACCCATCTAAAAGGCTGAAAAAGTTGATTTATATGATCTAAAACTCTAAAACTATAATATTATATGCAGTATTCGTTACACCGAAGAAACAAGCATATTTTGTTTGACAGATTGAAAAAACCTAATTATTATACAGAATAAGAGCGGAAATTAACATCTGAACTATTTTGTAAATCCAGATTGAAGGGAGACAACCCAAAATTAACATTATGGCTATAGATTGACATTAACTGGTGCACAGCCTGTAGATAATGTGTGATAAGTTAGAACTGATTTTTATATACAATGTAACATGTGTCAAGTAATACAGTGTAACATTTATTGTTCCAATTAAATAATAGGATTGTTATATTACCTTGGATGTAAGTAAGAGTGTGGCTCAAGTACGGGTCAGTTTCCAAACATCAGAATTTCAGCATTTACAGAGTTTTATGGGGGTTGTTTTACATGGTGGCTTGTGCCTAAAACAGTATTATATATAATTTTGTTTTGCCCTTTTTCTTTCCCTTAATGATGTTTACACACATTGTGCTATATATATATCTAGCACGGCCAGTGCTGTATGTAGGTCACGATGACCTTTGACCTAAATCAAACGCATAGGAACTAACTCTTTTGGAGCGAAACTATGCCGTATAAATTGCCAAATTTGTGATAGTTCGGAGACAATAGCCAACATCAAAGGTGTCTTTCATGGAGAAATTAGAGTAAGCTCCTGGTATTGATGGAGCTAGGACTGATGATGCTTTGGGTGTCGCAAGGACAAACTTACAGTGTGCAGCAGGCTAAGACACCTGAGGCTACACAATGTTGAATTATGCATGTAGATAAAATTTAGCAAATTTTCTAGAACTTAGTTTATATATTATTAATGTGGTTGCCATGGAAACCTTACGCTTAAAACTACCTTCGTGCATTTACATTTTGTAAATACCTACTAATTATGTGCGAAAGAAAGTGGCTAAGATTGGAATGTTTATACCTCCTATGGATATCTGGTCATGTGATAAGTCATGTGATGATGCATCGCCCAAGGAAATGTTTTGTATGCTGCGAGTGCCAGTCTACTTCCTTTGCATGTTGTGAAATATAGAAATTGTAATCAATTCTGTATTGTACTGATTCCTGACTATTTGTGTAGGAAAATAGCTGTGAAACTACTTAATAAAAATAATTTAAATTCAAAGGAGTCGTTGTTGTCTTTAGTCTGGTTTTTGTTATAGTTAAGATATACACTGTGCTTCTGTCATCAACATTACACACATAATATATTCTGGCAAGGCATTTATAATTTTCAGTCACTATATAGATAAGTGTGAATTGCCATATTTTCATAATACATTATTTTACCACTGACATAATCTGTTATTATATTCAAAACATTTTCATGACAAAGTTTTAATTAGTTTCTGAAAATTGAAAGGTTAGATGAAGGTTAACAAGCTTCCAAATAAAGTGAGCGGCAAAATAATGATAAATGGTGACAGACCGCCAATTTGTTGAGGTATCCCTTTTGAGTTTGGAGATACCAGATTTGATCACTGCAATATGTCTTTTACTGTAGCACAAGGAACTATATATATTCAATTCAGCATTGCTTTCTGTGTACCTACTGTAGTGAATGGCGAGCTTTGATTCACATGTGTACCTACTGTGGTGAATGGCGAGCTTTGATTCACATGTGTACTGACTGAAGTGAATGGCGAGCTTTGATTCACATGTGTACCGACTGTAGTGAATAGCGAGCTTTGATTCACAAGTGTACCTACTGTGGTGAATGGCGAGCTTTGATTCACATGTGTACAATTTACAATTGTAAAATGAATGTTTGTGACACGAAATTATTGTAAATGAAGGGGAATAACTCTTAAAACCATACATACCGGGTAAAGGAGGTATCGTACACTAGGACCTGAGAATTTGTTACAGGTGTATTTGACTAAGGTGTTGAGAGTAATTTTAAACGTTTTGGGACTTAAGATCAATTTTTGGTAAAAATGCCACCCCAATGATGATAAAATTCCTGAAATATCCTCTAATAAAGGTGTTATGCTACATTTTGATAGATTATGACAGTTAACCTCAACTTTGAAGTGAAAGTCTGGTAATACCTGTGAAACATTACTAGACAAATAACGCTATAAAGTTGTATATATGTCTCTGACAATCGTTTTTATCTAAACGTCTCTTTCTATGAGATCTATAAATAAATGAGTCGTATTTCACCAATTGTGGACGTGTTACTTTGGAGAGTGAGGGTACACGCTTGCATTGGGGAAAAAACCTTGCATAATATGACTGGCTTACAGAAAATAGGACATCAGCTAAAGACGGCATGTTGATGGGGGGAAAAAAGGTGTATCATGTGAGAAAAAGATTTGGTTGTGCAAAATAGCATAATTTAATAGTTTGATTGTCGAACGCAGCATAGCCTCACAGGCAATAAAGTAGCCAAAGTTTCCTCAAGCCCTGACACACCAGACATCTATCTGTCAAAATGTCTACGTATGGTGTTAGGGCCAGAGGAAACTCGGGCACACCAGACATCTATCTGTCAAAATGGCAACGTGAGGTGTCAGGGCCAGAGGAAACCCGGGCACACCAGACATCTATCTGTCAAAATGTTAAAGTGTTGTGTCAGGGCCAGAGGAACCTCAGGCTAACCAGACATCTATCTGTCAAAATGGCAACGTGAGGTGTCAGGGCCAGAGGAAACCCGGGCTCATCAAACATCTACCTGTCAAAATGTCTCAGTGTGGTGTCAGGGCCAGAGGAGACTCGGGCTCACCAGACATCTATCTGTCAAGATGTCAACGTGTGGTGTCAGGGCCAGAGGAAATCGGGCTCACCAGACATCTATCTATCAAAATGTCAACGTGTGGTGTCAGGGCCAGAGGAGACTCGGGCTCACCAGACATCTACCTGTCAAAATGTCTCAGTGTGGTGTCAGGGCCAGAGGAAACCCGGGCTCACCAGACATCTACCTGTCAAAATGTCTCAGTGTGGTGTCAGGGCCAGAGGAAACTGGGGCTCACCAGACATCTATCTATCAAAATGTCAACGTGTGGTGTCAGGGCCAGAGGAGACTCGGGCTCACCAGACATCTACCTGTCAAAATGTCTCAGTGTGGTGTCAGGGCCAGAGGAGACTCGGGCTCACCAGACATCTATCTGTCAAAATGGCAACGTGAGGTGTCAGGGCCAGAGGAAACCCGGGCTCATCAAACATCTACCTATCAAAATGTCTCAGTGTGGTGTCAGGGCCAGAGGAAATCGGGCTCACCAGACATCTATCTATCAAAATGTCAACGTGTGGTGTCAGGGCCAGAGGAGACTCGGGCTCACCAGACATCTACCTGTCAAAATGTCTCAGTGTGGTGTCAGGGCCAGAGGAAATCGGGCTCACCAGACATCTATCTATCAAAATGTCAACGTGTGGTGTCAGGGCCAGAGGAGACTCGGGCTCACCAGACATCTATCTGTCAAGATGTCAACGTGTGGTGTCAGGGCCAGAGGAAATCGGGCTCACCAGACATCTATCTATCAGAATGTCTAAGTATGGTGTCAGGGCCAGAGGAAGCTCGGGCACACCAGACATCTATTTGTCAAAATGTCTAAGTGTGGTGTCCGGACCAGAGGAAACTGGGGCTCACCAGACATCTATCTGTCAAGATGTCAACGTGTGGTGTCAGGGCCAGAGGAGACTCGGGCTCACCAGACATCTACCTGTCAAAATGTCTCAGTGTGGTGTCAGGGCCAGAGGAAACTCAGGCTAACAAGACATCTATCTGTCAAAATGTCTAAGTGAGGTGACAGAGGAAACTGGGGCTAACCAGACATCTATCTGTCAAAATGCCTATGTGTGGTGTCAGGGCCAGAGGAAACTCGGGCTCACCAGACATCTATCTGCCAAAATGTCTGAGTGGGGTGTAAGGGCCAGAGGAAACTCGGGCTCATCAGACATCTATCTGTCAAAATGTCTAAGTGTTGTGTCAGGGCCAGAGGAACCTCAGGCTAACCAGACATCTATCTGTCAAAATGTCTAAGAGAGGTGACAGAGGAACCTCAGGCTCACCAGTCATCTATCTGTCAAAATGTCAAAGTGTGGTGTCAGGGCCAGAGGAAACTCAGGCTAACCAGACATCTATCTGTCAAAATGTCTACATGTGGTGTCAGGGCCAGAGGAAACTGGGGCTCACCAGACATCTATCTGTCAAAATGTCTACGTGTGGCGTCAGGGCCAGAGGAAACTCTGGCTCATCAGACATCTATCTGTCAAAATGTCCAAGTGAGGTGACAGAGGAAACTCGTGCTCACCAGACATTTATCTGTCAAAATGTCTTAAGTGAGGTGTCAGGGCCAGAGGAAACACTGGCTTATCAGACATCTATCTGTCAAAATGCCTACATGTGGTGTCAGGGCCAGAGGAAACCCGGGCTCACCAGACATCTTTCTGTCAAAATGTCTACGTATGGTGTCAGGGCAAGAGGAAACTCAGGCTAACCAGACATCTATCTGTCAAAATGCCTACATGTGGTGTCAGGGCCAGGGGAAACTGGGGCTCACCAGACATCTATCTGTCAGAATGTCTAAGTATGGTGTCAGGGCCAGAGGAAATCGGGCTCACCAGACATCTATCTGTAAAAATGTTAAAGTGTTGTGTCAGGGCCAGAGGAAACTGGGGCTCACCAGAAATATATCTGTCAAAATGTCTAAGTTTGGTGTCAGGGCCAGAGGAAATTCGGGCTCATCAGACATCTATTTGTCAAAATGTCGAAGTGAGGCGACAGAGGAAACTCGGGCTCACTAGACATTTATCTGTCAAAATGTCTTAAGTGTGGGGTCAGGGCCAGAGGAAACTCGGGCACACCAGACCTGTATCTGTGTCTAGGTGTGGTGTCGGGGCCAGAGGAAACCCTGGCTCACCAGACATCTATCTATCAGAATGTCTAAGTATTGTGTCAGGGCCAGAGGAAAATCAGGCTAACCAGACATCTATCTGTCAAAATGTCGCAGTGAGGTGACAGAGGAAACTGGGGCTCACCAGACATCTATCTGCCAAAATGTCTGAGTGGGGTGTAAGGGCCAGAGGAAACTGGGGCTCACCAGACATCTATCTGTAAAAATGTTAAAGTGTTGTGTCAGGGCCAGAGGAAAATCAGGCTAACCAGACATCTATCTGTCAAAATGTGGAAGTGAGGTGACAGAGGAAACTGGGGCTCACCAGACATCTATCTGCCAAAATGTCTGAGTGGGGTGTAAGGGCCAGAGGAAACTGGGGCTCAGCAGACATCTATCTGTCAAAATGCCTACATGTGGTGTCAGGGCCAGAGGAAACACTGGCTTATCAGACATCTATCTGTCAAAATGCCTACATGTGGTGTCAGGGCCAGAGGAAATTCGGGCTCACCAGACATCTATCTGTCAAAATGTTTATGTGTGGTGTTATAATTAGCGCCAGAGGAAACTCGGGCTAGCAATATAGTAGATCAGAAAACACATTACTTTACATGTTGGTTTGAAAGAATATATATAATCAGCAGGTGCTGTGTTTTTTTGTGTATTGTGCTTGAATTGATAGCCCGGCGTTCGTTAATGTTTCACTCCACATTTTCTCATCTCATCCTGTTTTCCACAATACATGTAACACATGTGTTGGCAAATTCTCAATCTGATTAGAAATTAGAAAACAAATGTTAATTTATCACATTTGGCATTCAGACGTAGTGCATCCTGAACATTTGTATTTTAATCAGATTGACAATTTCTTGAAAACAATTTGTAATCGACGTGTTTGCGTAACAGGTCGAAAGATTTGACCGTCATCCAGAACCAACGTGACAAAAACGGAGAATTTGGCTATAAACGATATATAATTGTAGTGATAATAAACTCATTTAAAATTGATTAGATCATATTTTGTTAATCAACAAGAATACAATATTATATTAATATGAAAAGGCAAAGCCTTAAAAGAGCGTAGCTTTTGTTGATCCCCGATATTTACTGATTCAGGATACTGCTTTCAGAATGAGATAAGATAAACCTTTTTTAAAGTCGGGAAGTCGAGGAATAACAATAAAAACACAAACTCGACCGACATAACAATAGGGGAGACCGGGGCAAGTTCGACCCCCTTTTTTTATTTTATTTAAGTCCGTTCTGGAAAGTATTGCAGCACGTCCGTTTTTGAACATTATTTAACTTTTCCTGTCGGAAGATCGGATGGCCGAACAAGCCCCATGGGGTAAGTTCGGACAGGCATTCGGGTAAGTTCGGCCCCCATTTAGATCATTTACCACTTTGTATGTGTAACATGGGCCGAACTTGTCACGGTATCATTGGCCGAACCTGTTCGGGCTGAAATTGATATTTCAATAAATTCTTATCGTACAGCAATATGGTAGTGAGTGATTGGCTTGGCTTTTATGTATATCATTTGAAGCTGTCAGTGTGTAACACATTTGACCGTAAAAAAGTAGCAATTCCGTTTCTACCCTCTCGCAAGTGATTTTCTCCTATTTATTCATTTTACATTAGAGTTTTCCTCGCCATTTTTTCGAAGAATGCCCAGCCAATTAAACTGCTAAGATTCTTAAAGTTGTAAATATAAGCTCAAAAACAAAGATATCAAGGGTGGCCGAGCTTGGCCCGGTCTCCCGTATGTAGATTTTTTTGTATTATTGATGATTGCTAAAAATGTATTCACAATACAATTTTTGCATCAATGACGCAATTTTCTTCAAGTCAAAGCTAAAGTAGATATTTGTTTTTGTGCGTAACGTATATGATGAGTCGAGTGGCGCAGTGGATAGCGCGCCCGTCTTAACAAAGATGGCCGGATTCAATTCCGGTCACCTGCCCGACCATGCGAGTTTTCTCCGGATACTCCAGCTTCCTCCCACGTTAAGAATTACATCCTCTGTGTGCTTCCGTCAGGGCACAAAAAGAACGATTGAGATAAGCTGGGGAAAAACTGATTGGTAATTGCTATAGAAAAAAGTGCATATTACATATTTGACGATTAGTCTAAGAAAATGTATAGAGATGTTAGTTGCAAAAATAAAATTGAAAAAAAAGAAAAGATTGTAACTGAGATTGTGGTTATATCGATATGTAGACTCAGTTACTGTTCCATCCTAAAACACCGGTTTGAATTTTAAATTTTGTAACTGTCACCAAGGTTTGACAGGTAATGATGCCAAATAAAATTAAACAGTTTCTGTCTGTAACTAGTTGGAAATCGGCATGCGTTGTGAAAAAGTAATACGTTGCTGAAAAAGGGCGTTGCACTTGGGTTGGTTGTCTGAGAATTTAATGTTGATTTCGACATAAATGCATTTTCCATTGTTTCTATAATGAGTGGTGATGCATAAATAAATAATGTTAAGACTATAACCAGACTTTCGAAAATGTTATTTATTTCGTTCATATTCTCAACAAATTGAAATCAAAAGCTAATGGAATTTTAGATGATGAAAAATGGATGTACACGTTGACCTATTCCTTTTTTTCGTATTGCAGAGTTATCTGCTCTTGTGAACAAGTATTGATTGTTACGTCATTAGTTTGTGTGAGAAAATTACTATACGTCGTTTTCTCAAAAAATTATGACGTTACTCTCACAAACAAATAACGTAACAATCAATACCTGCTCACAAGAGCAGATAACTGTGCAATACGAAAAGACGGAATTTAGTTTAATGCCGGCGTTTTTCGAAGATATCTCACAGTAAAAATATTAACAGAACCGGGTTGATAACAAAAAGGATCTTCAGAAAATATCCGCATTTTTACTTTTTGTGCATGTGGCAAAAGTTGCATGCCTGTTAGTATCTTTTATCTTTCACTCAGAATGTATATTAGTTTTTTTGAAGATATTCATGTATGGGTTGATACACTTCCTGTTTCCCCACTGGACGTCTACTTCCGGACGAAAAAAATTAAAGCCAATGTCTAGTAAGGGGAAGCAACTCTGTTTACGCACGCATGTGTTTACATAAAAGCGCTTCGCTCGGGAGCCTTCGGCACCCGAGAGCTACGCTCTTATTAGATAAGCTTGTCTGTATGGTTAAAATGCCTTTTATTTTTTATCACACGAGTATGAATTCCCTACCCCATCTCGTTAACCAAGCTTCCTTGTATAATTTGATCAAGTCAGCTTAGGGCTAACCTGTGTGGTCAGTCCGCTAATTACATGCAGACATGACATAACGTTATTGGGTATAAGTTTGTTAAGTAGACGGGTACCTGACGTGTCCGCCATCTACCGTGATTATAGGCCTGCAAGTCGTGCTATTTCCATACTCAAATGTCGGTGAAGAGTCCCACATCGTAAACAACGATTTGAAGGACGAGTTGGAAATGTGATAACGTGACATACGAACCACCACTCTGATAACGACAGGAGGAGTTTGACACGAAGTTAAAAACAGTTTCGTGTTCTGTTTTAGCTAGAAATCAGAAGTTGAAACTTCAAAAAATTTGTGTGTAAAAACAATATTGGATTATACTTTCTCCAGTGTGAATCAACTTTTGAAATCAAATGTGTAGTTAAATACTGCGGAAGTTATTCGGTAAGAGTGAAAGCTATATTAACGTTTCATGTTATAATGGAGAGTCCAAATCAGACGGCGAGAGAGAGGATTGGAGGAGGACCAGAAGTACGTCACCAAACACTTGATGACGTCATGAGCAATTCGACTTACGACTGGATTGATATTTCGTCGAAGGTAAGTATCGTCTAGTCATAGGTTTTCGCGCGTTACATATTTCCGCGCAGCCATTTGATATTTCGTCACTACGTGACCTGCCGGACACTACACAAGGATATTTCAGACGTTTGGCCATCGTCTGTAAACTGACACAAAAATTACCGGAAGTTCGTCCAGAAAACATTTAGCATTAATCACTGATTTAAAACCACGCATATATATTAAGTTTTGCTTAAAACACTTTTAATCTTGCTCAAAATGAACCCATACCTGAAAAAACGGTGATATATTTCATTCATGAACCGGTCTTTTTGTAGTCTGACAAACGTACGAAAATATCGTATGAAAATGAGGCCACATATCCTCGCCGATTTTTTTCCCACTTCCGAAGAGCGAAAGAGACATTCTTATATCGATAAACACTGTTTGCAATGAAACGTAAACCTTGTAATGCAATGAACTTCCAATTTTCACCAATTTCAAACAGAATAAAATGAGAAAAAACTCACCATCAACCAAAACCGATATTACACTGCACAACAAAAATAATAACAGATTCTATTATAACTAAATAAATAAAATAAATTTATAAAATAATATGAAATCAATTAAAAAATGTGATATTTAAAAAAATCTGTTTTCATAATTAATTTGACGATCAAAACAATATTTTTACACCAAACGAAGTTTTATTTTATTTTTGGCGTATTCGAGTTTTCTTTCTTTGACAACTAAATCAAAATAGACGCCGGGAGAAATTTATTCAAAATTGTTCTGATTTTTTTTTTACATAATACAGTTTTATGTTGCTAGTGTTTTGTTTCCATTAGTAGATTGGGTACATGTCTATCACAGTCATCCGTAATTTCAACAGTTTTCTACCGATATGAGTTCTAGATTACACAAGGATACCAGAGCCTTTAACAGCTTAGCCATCTAATGTTGTCCCAAGGTTTCGTGATAGGGCCTCTCTAACCCACGAGCCAGTATTCTTAATATTTAGGTCAAAGGTCAAACTTAGCTTATTCAAGATTTTCTGTTCCATTCTTTTTAACTTTTTATTTTTTTTATACGGGATATAATTAATAATGAGTATAAATAACAGTTACTTTTAAAACGGCATATAATAGAAAAAATCTAAAGTAAAGAAAAAAAATGCTACAAGACATGAGGATTTTACGTTTTTTGAAATGTTCTGTCTATCAAGTTACCAGTACATTCTTGTATGTGCTCAAGACTAGACGTTCTTGTCGCTGAGGTCTTGCGACGATGTCCACCACTAAACAAACGATTACACATTTCGTAATTTTGCATTTAATTATATTGTGAACGGTTTTAGAAATGCTGGTCTTGAGAGGTGTACGATGCATTATCTAGGTACTGTACTTATTGTAGTATAGCGATGAGTATAATGACAGTTTCATTGCTGAGTATGTGATGTTTTTAGTTTACGAGTTATCGTCAGAGGCGACTAACGTGCCCCCCCCCCCCCCCCCGGGGGAAGACCGATTGCACCATTTGAAACCGTTATCTTATCTTTGCTGCCCTACCTATATATAGTTACTATCTCTTTTCGACAATGTCTTCCTAGACCGTTGTCCTCACCGTAGATGGCTTCAGGGCAATAACACGGAGCAATCAAACAGGAGTTAAACAGTTTTGGTGAATGTTAAATGTAAATGAGGAAGAATTGAATTCCATACTTAAGATAGCAGACCTCATTACACCATATCACTCATAGTATCTGTGAGACAAATCCCAATTTTAAATATATTTGAAAATTAACCAAATATTCCAATCTTTGGTATCCGCATTTCGTCCGTTTCGGAAAATGCCGTAACTTAAGTAGACACATTCGTCCATTGCTTTTTTCATTCGTTTGAGATTAATCCTTCCCAAGACATGTAAATCTTACACACTCCGTTCCTTCTGTTAGAAACTGCAGGTAAATCAATGGCCTATTCGGAAGCCCGTGTTATCTACCTTACTCTCTTTAATGTACTATAGGGAAAACAATTGATTCCCTTTCTGCTTTTCAGTTTTATAAACAGAAATTTGAAGAGTGTTTCAATTTGTAAAATATATACATAATTACATAATCCATATGTCATATTTTTATCTGCTGTGTTCCGTGACATGTAGGAATGCCATGTGAAATGACAGACTGTGTCATCAGATCGGCCTTATCGCTTTTCGCTCTGTCATAATTACACTTTCATATTTATTGAATTCGAAAACCTGAGTCTCAATCTTATAGTCTCGTAAGAATCATTTACAGAAAATACTTTTCAGGTAACTTAAGACGATCGCCTCCGTAAACAACTCCGTTTTTTTATTTCTTTTCCTTAAACACAGATCAGATAGGGCTGTAGAAATGATAGGTAGATATGTCTCACGGGAGTAGCCGGGAGACATCAATATATAGGATTAGAATTATAATCATTGACTCCGACCGTCTGCCCCTATGCCACAGTACACGTGTACTAAGACTCACTGCTCGTTATGAATTAATGACGATCGGTTGTAAACATTCGTTGTTTTGAGACAGACGTAGGTTATTTGTTAACTTCCATACTTTTCTGCATGAAATAAGCCTGTTTAAATTTGTTTCTAGAATGTCATGTGGTAAATAGTTGAAACAGTCTATAGAAGATGTTTTGGGAGGTGTGTTTGGATTGACCAATCAGAACGTTCCTCCTGTAGGGGTGTGTGTGTGTGAAGGTCATTTCAGAGAGCTACTGTAAACAGAGATTCATTTATATTTGACAGGACAACATGGATGCGGGGATATCTCCAGCAAAACGGTCTAAAATCGACAACGGCACTGTGGTAAGTGTTTAACCTATATACATCATACTAACCCGACATAGATCTACTCTGTAAAATATCGAACGCCATTCATAAAACAAACAGGACATACTACTTTGCTGTTTTTGGATACGCGCCAGCCATTATCTGTCCAATAAATATATAGTTCCATGTACATTTATGTTTTGAGTATGTGCGGTGACTGTGTTTAAAACAAACTAAAATACATGTGACCTGTATTGAGCGCGTTGTGGGCTGTAACACAAAACTGGTAAACATAGCCACATATCGATTTATTTTAATCTCAAGCGCCTGTTTTAGTTTTAGTGCGAAACGCTGGACGCATATTATCGATTTTTATCGTGTATTTGCATTGATCTTAATTGCGTTTACACAAAGAAGTTAAAACGATACACGTATTTACTGTTTAATGTGTTTTATAAGGCATGAACACTTTGTTTTGTGAACAATTACGAATGTTGTATGGCAAGAACTAAATGTTATAACCCAATAAATCCCCACTGGTAGGGCACCTACCGACACACAATAATCTTATCTAATCCCTATTGAGGCACCTAATAACTCAACGTGGCTTAATACTCAGTCACTGAACTGGCCATGTCCCCGATAAGCCGACATTATAAATCGACATGTAATGTGATAAATATACTGAAAAATATTATTACTAAAATGAACAGGTAATCTGGTAAAAATAATGAAATTTTCCTATTACAATCAACATGGGACATTAGGACGGTGTCTTACTATAACAGGTCGCTAACGTATAGTAGGTCAATGAAATGCGGGTTTTGGCTTTAGTGTGTTTTAATGTTAGCAAGAGAAAAAGAGATGAGTTTTCGATGCCCTTTGTCCGGTGTAGGGGAAGGTCTCAAAATACATGCTGTATCTTAATTCTTAATTTACATTGGTATACCCATTTCGTTGACCATAGGACCAATTTTGACATTCACTATCATATGCGTTCGTTGTCAGCTTTTGACAATGTAGTATTCATTATAAAGCATACTTCTCTACAAGTATTACTTTTCAGTGTTAAGTAAGCCATGTGTATTTATATAACACTCTGTAATACGTCACAGTGGTATTCCGTAACCATTTATATTTACACTGTTTAATTTTCATGTTGGACAAGGAAGACAAATGAATTGTAGTTAAGACAGCGTACACATTTCCCCCCGAGAGCCTAGTGTTATTCCACCAGAAACTTAGGATATATAGCCTACAGCTATATGATGTCCGTCTGGACTTAAGGACACATTTGTCATTTTAACCTTCCATACGTGACTAGACTATTTCATCATTTAATCTCATATCTGGGACGGTAGTGATGCAATAAAATATGTTTAGCCTACAAAAATAAACCCCAAAAGTATAATCGGCTAATCGATATTTTTCCAGTTATTTTCCAAATCCTCATACATAATGAACAAGATGCAGACATTCCTAAAAATATGAATAACATTGCGAGAAAAGCCCTAAGGTAGGTCACGGCATACGCTGTATACTTACGCTCTGACATTTTAATACGAATAATATATATCTGCTAAACAGGTGTCACCCTGCTGTTGCACACAGTAATACAGGGCCGTTTACGGCTGGTGTGCAAATATTTACATAACGCGCCATAACAGTAATAGCCGTGCACAACATGGATAAGAACTTTTGCAAAGACGGCGCTTTATATGAGGCGTGTAGCTCTGACGTGGTCATTATATTACGGTGTCAAAATAAACCGTTCAAGTTGTGTAGTAATTAGTTACATAAACATAAAGATCTTGTGCTATTTGCAGTATTTAAGTGTCTGTATCGTCACTGCAAGCGATATTCCTGGAACAGCCTAACGTCACCTTAATGTTTGCAGCTAACAATGTTTTCACGTTATTCGAGGCGAGAGGCGCAGCTTCAAAGGACAATGATCCAATTTCGTTTAAAGTTCGTTTAAAATTATTACATAGGTAGTTTTTTAAGGACTTGAGAAGGAATTAGTGAGGTTTAAAATGAAATCATTTATACTTTGGAAAAGGAACAAAGGAAGAATATTTCCCACATACTTGGTTCAATAGGCTAATTAATATTAGTTGCTATGAACTAGAATAGTGATTAATGTTGATGCAAGCATTAAAAAAACCCACACACGACCATGAACACAAATACACGGCGTATTATGAGTTAATTAACACTCGTGTATGATTTGTAGTTAATTACCAACAAGAGCGAAACAAAACCAGAATGACATGATGTTCGTTTTGTAATATTATAATTGCAAATCACTTCAGATTTACCGACAATTTTTTCAAATTTATAATTGCAAATCACTTCAGATTTACCGACAATATATGCAAATTTACAATATGTAGCGAGAAATTGTTGGAAGAAATTTTCCAGGTAAGACACTTGTCATTATTTTTAGTTCGTTATAATAAACAGTTGTACTGTTGTTGTCAGTAGTCATTGGTTGTCCTTTGACTACTACCTTTGTCATTGTTCAATACAACATTAGATAAAACACAACCATTTAGTACGCACATCACTACCGTATGTTGGTTTGGTTTGGTTTGGTATTGTTTAACGTCCTATCAACAGCATTGGTCACTTAAGGACTGTCTCCCCTGCGTGCAAGATGCATGCGTGTAGTGTATTCGTGTGTGTTTTGGGAGGCTGCGATATGTTCGTGTTTGCCTCTCTGTGATTGCTCAGAACTGATGGCCCCCCACCCCCCCCCCCCCCCCCCCCCCGGACTCACATTATACTGACAACGGGCGAAGCAGTTGCCCCACTCCTAAATTGCTGAGCGTTAAGTGGGAGCAGAAACTACCATTTTTACAGACTCTGGTATGTCTCGGCCAGGGGACAGAACCCAAACCCTTCCTCACAGGGGCGAACGCTCAACTAAAGGCCAAAAGTGAGGCATTGTCAAGGGAGACATTAGGAAGAAGAAAAATGTTAAGAAAGAACAGAAAAGATAAGATCCTAAATTTACATGATAAAGTGTATACCAAATACAGGAGATAAATGATGGTGTTGACTTTTAAGCATGCTACTTTATTGACTATGAGATTAATTTATATATCTGAACACTGATATTTTATCTTAAGTAAATCGACAAACGTGATACAAAAAAAGAAGGTTTTATCAAGCAATGCACTTGAAAATGATCACCGACATTAAATGGTACCTCACAATCAGTTGTCGGCCAATAAACAGGATATGTAATATATCACGTCAAAACTTGACATGCGTGAATAAATGGGATTATTAGATTTTAGTAAGAGGAGTGTTATTTAAAAGGCAATGGCCAATATGAGCCTGTGTATAGGTTTTAACCAATCACCGCTAGTGGGATAACCAATTACTGCTATAAAATATATAAAGACCTATACGTGGAGACTTTCGTTTACAATGATTTTACGTCACCATAAGTGACGAAAGGTATGGGGTCACCTGCCCGGGCACGGCGGTTTTCTCCGGGTACTCTGGTTTCCTCCCACATTAAGACCATCCGCGCGCTAACATCCGTGCCAAAAACCTGTTTCATAAGTGTTGTAAAACAAGGACAATCCTGTATCGTCAGATTACACGAGCTACATAAATGCTATACACACTAACAGCGAGCGAGTAATTTCACTTGTTGAAATAAATTTGGTACATAATTGCTACATTAAAAATGCTTTTGCGTTGTATTTTTACAGTTTAGGTGTACAAACTCTCTTTTATCATATACGAACTCACACCGGCATTATGCATTATTCAGAACCCTTTATTTCTTACGTAATTCTCAAAAAGTTCGTACATGATCAATATATACAAAAGTCAAGACTCGCACACGAATCGTTTAGTAGGCAGTCTAGGTGTAGCTTTGACCTGAATAAGCGTTATGTACCTCCAGATAAGGCGGCCTAACAGTGAACCCATTTTTGTGTGTGTTTTATCAGCGCCACAAAAAAACTTTTGATATATGAACGTACACGTACAAATGGTGGCAGTTTTAGGTCATACGGGAGTTTACATAAAGAAAGCTATATTGTGGTCACAGCTTAGCTATCTTATATACACATTCACCGCACAATATAGTTAACAATATTTCTTTGGGCCAAACCAACTGATTTTATAGCCGCAGCATAGCTAGGTTGTGGCCGCGACATATATGATTTTGTGGCCACAACATAGCTAGCTTACGGCCACTACATATATGATATATGATTTTGTGGCCAACATAGCGTAGCTCGCGGCCACTACATATATATGATATATGATTTTGTGGCCACAGCATAGCTAGCTTGCGGCAACTACATATATGATTTTGTGGCCACAAAATAGCTAGCTTGTCACTTTCACGTGGCCAAATCATTGCTATTGTATGGACACCTCCGCACTGTACTATGGTGACAACGTTAATATCTTGGGCTGTAATACATCAATGTTTTGTGACCACAACTAGACTATCTGTATGGCCACGGATCTGTAGGTCATGCTGGGATAATATGTCTTTATTCATAAATATATTTACGATGAAGCGCGTGTCGTTTATACTGTCGACCTACTAGCACATTTAAATGGACTGTTAAATTACAATAATCGTTTTGTGAACAGCCCACGTGTCGCAATAACCTTGCACAGTGCAATCTACCTTCAGATATGTCGGCCTGACATTGAACTCGACTTTTTGTGTGTTATCAACGTCACGATAAACCATTTCGATGCAACTTTCAAACAGTTTATCAAAATAACATAACTTTTTTCAAGATAACTATATAACTCATATAGCTGACCACAACAGAAATAATATGTGACTACAGCATAAATATGCCGTTCAATAATGGAAACTGTCCTAAATATAGCCCAGACTTAAAGCTGTCATTTTCATAGGGTGGTAAAAGTCTTTATGTCGGCATATATATCAACAGGTGGAGCTTAGACACAGGTGTTTAATCTGTATTTTTCCAGTGTTCATGCATGTATGAACGGGGGAGGTTTGGTTTAGTATTGTTTAACGTCCTATCAACAGCTACGGTCATTTAATGATGGGAACGAGGAATAATTTACATAAATACAATTTGGAATTATGTACGCATGTACTTGCACCTTTAAAATTTGGTAATAGACGTTATATGTCAAAATTGAATGACACCTCTGCACCAATGCAGCTGTTTCGTCTTTCTAAAAGGGTAGTATCGGTAATTCAACGGCAGGGCCATTTGAAGGTTTTCGTACGTATTGTTTTAACCACAATACGGTCTCATAACTCAAAGTAGAAATAGGTTGCGATTTTGTTTATGTTTTCCCCCAAACTTTTACCTGTAATGTAAATATGGCCACCCCCCTTTCACTACAAGTGGACATACACACGGTGATGGTAGGCGAGGTTAATTATTACATTCGGTTCAAACAAATGGGACGTTGATGAGGAAGATTTGGTATTTCGGGTTTTTTACCCCCAATATTTTAACATTTGTGTTGAATTTAACTTTTTAAACTCTATGCATCGCTATATATTTTCATTGCATTACTTATTTGTTTACATATACAATGAATTTTGACACTATAGCATGTATTGACGTACCTACGTGTATGTTTTAATCACCTTAAATTCTAATGAAATTTCAATAAAATGAAAAAAATCGATCGATTACCATAAAATAAAATTTTGACTAAACTGTATCAAGACAACCCCGTGCTATTTTGTGTGTGTTTACCATAGGTAAGCTTTAGATGTTTCCATCGTCACTATGCCAGTTTCCCCTATATCCGTCTTTGCGTATTGCAGAGTTATCTTCACTTGGGAGCAGGTATTGATTGTTCCGTCATTGGTTTGTGCGAGAAAATTACGTCGTTTTCTCAAAAACTGATGACGTTACTATCACAAACAAGTGACGTAACAATCAATACCTGCTCCCAAGAGAAGATAACTCTGCAATACGCAAAGACGGAATTGCTCCCATGCTGGGCCAGTTTATGACAATTACTGTAAAACAAGCTGGACTTACATGACTTGTATACAATATAGCTAGGCCAACACTTATACCGTATTAACTTGTCAATCGCCCAGCTGCTCATGTGTGCTCTGGTATGTCTGTATGACGTCCGGCTTTAGTCCTCTTCAAGTACTGACTATCTGTCTGTTCGTCTGTCTTATTCGTCTGGTCAAGTGATCCTACTTCTGTCTGTTTATCGTCCGCTGTCCGTCCGTTAGTTACGTGTGTGTCGTTTCTGTATCTGTGTATATGTTAGTAACAGGTACTGCTAGTATTTATATAGATAATATTTCATACCATTAGTATTTCATTGATAACTAAAACAATAAACAAAACCCCGAGAATTATTAATACAATTTAAAGTAAATTTACATTTAATAAAAATGGCATGCTTCCAAAACATGGAATAATTTATATAAAGTCACATAAAAGCATACGTGTTACAATGTCAAAAATGGAAATGTGGGCGATTTCTTGGACAATTAACAAAATGTAAACTGCAGAAAGCTTGAGTTCATGTTCATGCCCATAACATTTTAATGTTATTTACCTGTACACGTACATTGCTATGCGATATTCATGGAATATACAACATGGAAAGAACTGAGATATTCCTTAAACCTATATTTATTAACGGTGTCATCCGAAGTTTGTCAGGCTAGGAGAATGACTGTTTGGAATGTTAGGATTAATCATGAATAATACATATTTTCCCACTAGAAGATCAGAATTGTGACAGTTTTGACAACATTAACTGCTATACAGACACCTTCGCCGACATAGGTAATGAGGATAGTGTAGTGACATTAAAAGTGTGTCCACTTAAAAACAGTAACACTGTAAAATGGGAAAAAATCATTCCCATTTTATCTTCATCCATAAAGAAGTGGCTGACATCTTCACCCATATTCAACACCGAGCGGATTTTTCAAGCGAGGCACAAATATTAATTTACCGCATTTCGATGTTAGAAGTGTTTCATGGACGGCAGTGATTTATCAAGTACTATTTATTAAACTATCAAATACATGTACCTCTATACAGTAACACCCCTTATCTTTGAAGATTCCGTCACTTAAATACACTGGAAGGCCGTAAGTTTGAAAGGACACATCTTAAGCAACTATGTTTTCCTTGCCATATCTTTGCTTATTTGGGAATCCTCCTATATCCGTCTGACTTTTCTAACAATTAAAACAGATCTGTTAATAGTTGTAAGGTCATTTTGGCTTCATGTTTAATATGGATGTAACCGATTTCCGTTCATACCGGCATGAAAATTACAAAAACGCCGTTAAAGCCATATATTTACATTTTTACTATAGAACAATTGTTTAATTTCATTATTTGTTCTTAAATAATTAATTTATTAACGGCGTTTTGTATATGCGTCGTCCTTTAAACGACATTAGCGGAACAGCCATATTTAAATAAAATTGGCGCAAATAATTAACCGTAGTCATTTGAGCGTTTGACGCAGGGACATTCTCCATGTTATCCGAAGCGAAGCGACAAGACTCTCATTGAACAAGGTTAATCCATGACGTTATAAGCAGACCACGTGTTACGTCACGGGAGGTTTTGCTTTCATACTCAAATGAAATGCGATTCCGCTGGCAATGTTCATAAAGTGGGTTGCAGCGCAAATGTAAATATATATATTGATAACGTTTGCTGTTTAGATGTTGATGACGTTAACTGTGAATATATTTATGACGTCATGTTGATGACATTAAGTGTGTAGATGTTGATGACGTTAACTGTGTAGATGTTTATGATGTCAATTGTGTAGGTGTTTATGACGATAACTGTGTATATATTGATGACGTTTACTATGGTAGATTTTGATGACGTTGACTATGTAAATAATCATGACGTCTTGTTGATCATGATAAATGTGTAGATTTTGATGACGTTGACTATGTAAATAATCATGACGTCTTGTTGATGACGTTAATTGTGTAGATATTGATGACGATAAATGTGTAAATAATAATGACGTCTTGTTGATGACGTTAACTGTGTAGATGTTGATGACGATAACTGTGTAAATAATCATGACGTCTTGTTGATGACGTTAAATGTGTAGATGTTGATGACGTTAACTATGTAAATAATCATGACGTCTTGTTGATGACGTTAAACGTGTAGATATTGATGACGATAACTGTGTAAATAATAATGACGTCTTGTTGATGACGTTAACTGTGTAGATGTTGATGACGTTAACTATGAATATATTTATGACGTCATGTTGATGACATTAAGTGTGTAGATGTTGATGCTGTCAATTGTGTATGTGTTTATGACGATAACTGTGTATATATTGATGACGTTTACTATGGTAGATTTTGATGACGTTGACTGTGTAAATAATCATGACGTCTTGTTGATGACGTTAAATGTGTAGATATTGATGACGATAACTGTGTAAATAATAATGACGTCTTGTTGACGACGTTGACTGTGTAGATGTTGATGACGTCTTTTGTAATTGTAGAAAGACAGTGATCTGAAGACTTACCATGGCTACATCGAAGAGGACCACGATAAAAATGCCATCAGTCTACTTTTCTCTACCAATGAGGAAGTTGGGGCGTTGGCTGGCTGTCTCAAAGTTTTCAAGGTAAGGTCAAGGTTAAAGGCTAAAGGTCCATCCATTAGCGACATGCTAACTGTTAACAAGGTATTTCAAGGTCATTAGTGTAAGGTCAACTTAACTGGCATTGTCAGACTGGCCTTCGTCGTTGTATAGAGGTGTTCATTGTTGGGTCAATCTTGACATCTTGGGAGCTGATTGACTGCCGTCATAGTTAGGTCAGGCTTTCTGTAGTAAACTATCATGTCAAATGGAATTAATCGTTTAATTGTCACTGCATGTCAATATCAGGCTAATTTAAACTGAAAAAAACCCCGACATAACCCAAAAATAATTTGCCTCAGACATATTTTGAGAAAGGAATAGCTATTAGTATTTTTTATAAAAGAAGTTGACGAAAACGAACAGTTATCAGATTGATGTATTGATATTGTTACAGAAACACAAGGTGAACCTGTCCCATATTGAGTCTCGCCCGTCCAAAAGAGGAAAGGACAGCTATGATTTCTTCGTCAACTGTGACTCTCACCAACAGGCAACATTTAAGGAGATGATTGACGAACTGCGTGTCCGTACAACAACATTAAAGATCTTAACACGAGATGGCGCCGACGAAGGACCAGGATCAGGTACGCCTCTGATTCCGGTATCTGTTTTAGTGATTGTCTTTACAAAGAGTTTAAAGGCGCCGAAATGATGTCCATGTCATGTGTTTTTCCAGTATAGAATACCACACCACACTTGTATGGTAAGGTTGTAAGGATATGGAACTTGACACAGATGCACAATCTGTGTTGTACGGAAGAGCATTAGAGTTATTAAGTCCAAATTTCGAGTTATTAAGTCGAAATTTCGAGTTATTATCTTGAAATTTCGAGTTATTAAATCGAAATTTCGAGTTATTATCTTGATATTTCGAGTTAGAAAATCGAAATTTCGAGTTATTATCTTGAAATTATGGGTTATCTACACGTAAAAACGATTTTTGTTCTACATGGCCCTAATGCTCTTTCGTAGTGTTGGCCTAAATGAATGTGTATTATTTATGTGTGTGTACCATATCTGTGTCACTGAAGTATAAACTGGCTTTGAAACGTTTTGTTTTATTGTTGGGAGCCTGTATTAATTTGCTTTGTTCAGCAAACAATAACATATACGTAGCACGGTTTGTTACTGGCCCTATGACATACAGATACTTATATTTCAGATAAGCAATATTTTATCCCGACTACAAAAGTATTGTTGACATTCTGTTGAATCTAATATCGTAAATCATGGCATTAAGTTCCTACTGAAATTTGAAATGTTAGACCGATTGGGGTGTGCAAAGTTGATGATGTCAGAGTTTGGCGTATTCCTATTATTCAATATGTCGTTAAGTAATAAAAATATACAATAGCGAGAAGGTAAAAGTAACGGACAATATATATCACAGCGTTAACTTTCAGTTGAAAGGAAATATACAAAACAGCGTCACAACATGTACACTGTGACGAAAAAACATAATACGGAAAGATATACACAAAGAAATGAGGAGACGCCAAAACAAAAGGAAAAGCAATTCTAGAAGTGAACATAGGTCATTCGGAAGAATAAAGCTTTTTTTCTACATCATGATATGTACCCTCACGATATCTCCCATAAAAAATGAGAATGCTCAGTGGAGAGTAGACGAACTCCTTTCAGACCACGGGCGTTACCCTGTTGTCGACTTCAGTAGAAATAGAGAGGAAGGCGGGAACTCCAGCCTTGTAGGATGAGCTTACACTAAAACCTTAAGCAAACCTTCCTGTATATCAATTTTTCTTTCTTTATCTGTTCAGTCCCATGGTTTCCAAGAAAAATCTGCGAGCTTGACCGATTTGCAAACCAGATACTTAGTTACGGCTCGGAGCTGGAATCTGATCATCCCGTAAGTATAATAAGAATGCGTTATTGTACCACAGTATTTAGCATGTGGAACTAATATCTTCAAACATGTACATTTTCACGTTGTCTATGTTATCATAGATTCCTAGTCAAGACTATCATATTCAGAAATATTACATTGTTCTGCATTACCTTTATTTGTTTCAATGTTATATTCTATTGTCTTTGGCCTCCTATCTTACAAACCTATAGGTTCAGTATGATTAGTTATATTACACCATGTCCGTTTGTCTGTCTTGATTTCTCGTCTATACACCTGGACGTCCTGTTACGACACTTCACAGTAGAAAGTATAACAGCTGTGGTTATTTTGAACTATTTTATCATGGTTGTATTTCAGGGATTTACCGACAGTGTATACAGAGCAAGGAGGAAAGAGTTCGCCGACATAGCTTTCCACTACAAGTAGTACGTATATATCCCACCCAATACAAAATTTAAACAGACGGAAATAACCAAATAAAATAGAAAAACAACAACATTATTTCATATTTGCATGCAGATGTCAATTTAAAACAACAACTTCGATTTGATATGAGATACGGTGGTAATACTTTACTGAGGATAACTATTTCTCTTTCAGTGGACAGGCTATCCCGCGTGTAACCTACACACCCGCGGAAATCAAAACATGGTGGGTACTCCCGATTTATTTCATGTGTAATACATGTTTGTCAGTATACAGAAAATACCAAAATTTGTCGTCCGGAACATTTTTTTGTGGCAAATTGAAAATTGGTCCTGGATACCTATGACGGATATCATGACACACTGTTTTATTGTTTGTACGACATATCCATTCACTGATGTTTATTTGTCAGTATGATACTAGTAGCTCGTGCTATAGGCTACGTTACATAATATTTGTGACGGATATTGCTTACATTTTGTAACGTTCACTAAGTTTTATTTCCATCATTAGTTTTAAAATGTTGCAATCTAATTAAAATTATATCTTCCCATCGCTCCCGTTTACTGATATGTCGCGTTGAAGTATATTCCATGCGACATATCATATATTTTATTCTGTTGAAAGGATAGCAGTTATTATAATAACAGTATAACATTAAGACATATTTAACTCAAAACTCTCCAAGTGTGACAGTTGTCGATATCGCTATAATAGTGGAATGCCAGCTATTTTCTCCTCGCTCTATTTCATATTCGTGAGACAGACGTTAGTTTAGAGTTTAGACTGAATGTCGATTCCCAATAGGGGATTGGTGACACTATTTGCAAGTTGTACTGTCAGATCGACTTTTAAACCAGATGTTACCCATTTGTCACGTCGATCTGTCTCAAGTATGTGTAGTCACGTGATTATGATGTACGATATTTGCTTACAGTGCGGGTGGTAATATACTGAATCATGTACACGCTCATGACGGACGTTTTACTTTAATCTACCTTCTGGATGATTCGATAAAAAATAACCCTGTATTAGTGTATTCCCTGCTAAACATCAAGGTAAATGCTAATTTACCTGTCGTAATGAAGTGCCGTCCTGTACCGCAGTCTCATTACCCGATACAGATGAAAACAATTTACAATCGTATTAAAAAAAAAAGGGGGGGGGGGGGGGGGGAAAAAAAAGGAGAAAAAAAAAATAAATATTTTGGTACTTTTGAATTTAAAAAAAAAAAGATTATAAAAGTGGTCCTAAACTTGCTGTAAATGAAGGGAAGCTTATCTAACGTTCTCATGACGTAACTTTCTACACTCTCTTACATAACAGTTAATTGTACTGCAATAAATAATTGTCATCGTCATAAACATTCATGTTTACTTTAATTCACATAAATGCATTGTATACTTAAATTGTCTATTGGAAAACAAAAGTAAACCTGTACACCTAAGCCGCTCTGTAGTACATCGCTTCGTCTCTGATGTGTATTGTAGGACAACGATATACGACAAGCTGACGGAACTCTTCCCTACACACGCCTGTCGGGAGTTTAACCATATCTTTCCACTCCTGGAGGAGAACTGTGGTTACCGACGGGACAACATTCCCCAGCTCGAGGACATCTCCAAATTCCTTAAAGGTTACAGAACATTTCACCTTATATTTCGTTTTATTTGTCTAAATCTATCAAACCTGCGAGCAGGGAATCAAACTGGGTTAGGCGATGCGGTGGGGGTAGATGAACTGGGGTTTAATGATTATTGTATAACGTCAATGGCAAAGCGATGGGTCTTATAAACTTCAACACTCTGACGGTGTTTTTAGAAGTAAAACTATGTGAGATCTGGGATAGTATTTGTCAACTGACCAGAAATGATGTTCCGTTGTAGATTGCTCCGGATTCAGTGTCCGACCAGTTGCCGGTTTACTGTCATCCCGGGATTTCCTGGCCGGTTTGGCTTTCCGAGTGTTCCATGCAACGCAATACATTCGTCATAGCTCGAAACCTATGTACACTCCTGAGCCGTAAGTGTATCAAAAAGATAAAACAGTTATCATACTACGTTTGATTAAAGAATATACGCTACATTATGTGGTACACCTGTGATTTGGAGTTGTTGCCCTTTATGAATTTACCAACTGCAAATTGCTATTCCTTGCAGATACTTAGATGTTTTAGATTGAACGGAATTCCTTTGAAAAGGGTTGGCATGCCACTCTAAGATAGTATATACACTTAAAGTTGCTTTCGTTAAGTCATTTGTACTTTCCTCGCCTCCGAAGGACAAGTATTTTACCTCATGTCGTATAATAAAAAAAAATATATGGTCAGAAGTTTTTCTTTGGCGTGTATGTTTTCCAACATAAGGTCAGCTGTGCAGTCAAAAACAAATTAATCAATCACTTTAAGCGAAGGGAAAACATAGACATTCTTCTTGGACGTCAAATACCTTAATATAAGTAGTTTATTGACTCATTTTATGTTAGATGACTCTATCCTATTTGTGAATAAATTTTGTGTGAAATTACTCGGATTACCTTACTTTTTAAAACAATTAGATATCCAGACTGAATTCTTGTATGATAGCTTCAGTCAGTAGGGAACTATATATCGTCAAAACATGAATCGGTAAGGTTCTTGCAGATTATACCCACTCATCCTAATTAACTACACTGTAAATTACTACTGTGCTTAAATTAACGTCTATATTGGAAAGTTTAGTACACAAACTAGTTTTAATCAGTTTTATCATAATTCAATGCTTTGTCAATATTTGATTATAATATAATATGTTGTCAATATTTACATGGAAATTGTGCTCAGATAACATCATGTTTTCCTTATTTGCTATTTCAGAGATGTGTGTCACGAGCTGATCGGTCACGTGCCCCTCCTGGCAGATCCGATATTTGCGCGATTCTCACAGGAGATCGGGCTGGCCAGTCTCGGCGCCCCAGATGAGTACATCCAGAAACTCGCAACGGTAAGAAGAACTATTATAAGTATTTAATTGCATGACAATAGTTATAGTACAACAGTAGGAGTAGAAATAGACATAGAATTATGAAGTGCCCTCTGTAATTGAGTGTGCAGGTAGTTAGCAAAAACCTTATACGTTGATCATAGTAGTTAACTTGCTATTATTGTCAATATTCCAGTAATTGAAGTAATTAATTTTCATTAATGACATTTGGTCAATAATTATAGTAATTTTCATTCATTATTGGCAATATTCCAAATATGTAGCAATTGACTTGCATTATTGGAAATATGCCAATAACTGCAATTATTGGCATATTTCCGATAATGCAAGTCAATTACTACATATTTGGAATATTCCAATGACTTGTGTTTGATTTAATTGATTTATTTCTTGGAATTATTTACTTATTGAATTAATTATTTGCATGTTAAGTAAACCCATAAGAAATATAGTAATTCACTTTTATTGTCTTTAAATTAATGTTACTATTGCTCTTTATTTTTTGGCAATATTCCAATGTCCGTAGTGAATTAACATTGATTTTTAGCAATTTTCCATATACTGCATAATGTTTTGTTATTGACCTTTTTTAACTGGGTAATATTGACCGAACTATGCAATAAAGCAGACGAATGTAGTACCTGATTTGCTTTGCTGACACTGTTCCAATGAGCGGAATAAATGACCTTCAATACTGACATTTAAGTCTAAGATGTCCGGAAACAAAATGCTTTTGCACCGACAGGCACAGCATCCCAATCTAACATTCTCATATGTCCATATTTCACACTGTTTCTATGTCGGGATATGGTGTGTTATTAATGTTTTTCCCATTAAGATGATCATAGCTTGAGAAAGACGTTTGTCTGTTAACAGTGCTACTGGTTTACGGTGGAGTTCGGACTCTGCCGACAGGAGGGAGAGGTGAAGGCGTTCGGGGCTGGTCTTCTGTCATCATTTGGCGAACTTCAGGTTTGTTATCATGAACATGGTCAATTTTATCGTGACATGGACTATCAAACATTGCCTCTTAATCGAAAATAACTCACTTTGGTGTAGAATAGACCTGGCGAACATTGGATCACGATCGAAAAACACTTTGGTAGTACGGTGTAGGATAGACCTGGCGAACATTGGATCTCGACCATGTGCCCCACTTTATGATTGTATGTGGAGACTAAAATGCCCCGTCTCTGCAGAATTTAAGGCATTCTTTAATTTCTTCTGCTGAGGTGTCATTGAAAAAACCCAAATGGGTCAGTTGTTCACAATTTTTGTAATTCTTTGAACCTTTATTGTGTCACTTTCGAATTTTTTAATTATTTCTTCTGTATCTCCATTTCCTCACTTACCTTTTATTGATTTTATATTATTATTATATTACTTTATTGTTTTGATTTTATTCACTACTACACTGTATACTATAAAGTCATTGACTGAACACGCTATTTTATTTATAGTATTGCCTGACGGATAAGCCCGCCCTGAAGGAGTTCGAACCTTCCAAGACTGCAGAACAGAAATACCCTATTACCGAGTTCCAGCCCGTGTACTTCATCGCCGGCAGCTTCGATGAGGCCAAGGAAAAGATGACGTGAGTGATATTATGATACCTGGTTTTGTTTTTATTTCTGTCTCGGATACGTTTTATTGCCGTTTCTTGACTTTTTAATTCTAAATTTTTATTTTTTTATTTTTTTCGTTTTCTATAATTTTGAAACATCATATTATAATTTTGCGATTTTTATACAGCTGTTTTTGTTCTTTGTATGGAATTTTATATTTGACTTAAGTATTTCTCTGCTGGATGATTTTCCTAAAAGTCCAATGACGACACTTTCATTGTGTGTTTGATTGAAATGAAGACTTTGATCACGTGACTTTTTGAACGTCTTCAGAGCATACGCGGACACGATTCCCCGACCCTTCAGTGTCAGGTACAACCCCTACACACAGACAGTGGAAGTCATTGACAACAAGAACCAGCTCCTGAGCCTGACGCGGACCATCAAAGGTAGAGTTCGGGTTTAAGTCATTCATGTGGAAATTTTACTAACAGCAAAGTTTAGTAGACTAGAACCATTCCAAAACAAAATTGTGAACGTTTACTTTTACTTATAGTTAGGAAATCAGGTTTTCATTCAACGATCACATACTTCAGCTTTCCCTTACCGTTTGTCAGTCTGTCAGTCACTTAGACATATTGTTTAGCCGGAGTTCATCGCCATAGCCGGTGTGATATGTAGACGAAGTACTTTGCTGGGGATATCTCGTAAACTCTATCACCTACAATTGACAAATTTTGTATAAGAGTTCAACCTCTTAGAATGTACTTAAATCGGATCGTATCCCCAATATATACCGAGTAGTACTCCTTATTCATTTTTGGTACCAAAGTTGCCCGGAGATGGGAAACAAGGACTATCTCCCTATCCTTGTTTTCAGAACGGTTTCAAAACAATTTTCACATACAATTTAAATAATTTCTTTCTGAAACAAGCCATCTAAAGGTACATTGTAGTATTGTGTCACGTAAGGAGTAAATGTAATGTATATATTCAGTGACATGAACGTTCATAGCTTAGCTCATAACTTGCCTTTTTTAGCAAACTGACGGACTTTTGATAAATTTAAGCACCAGTTGAAAATTACTTTCTGATTAGTTCTACTTATGTCTTTAGATGAATCCATTGAGATATTTAGACGAACATTTTCACAATTTTACATTGTGTTTGTCTGGTTAAAGGAGATACATTTAGTGGGACTAATTGATCGCTTAGTATCTGTACGGTTTAAACGATTGGTCCGTTATCTGTCATTAGGCCTTCTAGTGGGTAATTTATCATTGTGTTTTTGTAGTCGGATTTGGCAAGTGATATTCTAAATATCGGTAAAGAACAAACATTTGTTGAACATCCAAGTACATGTATATCTTTGTCCTATATCCAGTCTTTGTTAATGTACAAGGTTACGTTATATCTGCATTACACTTAAACAAAGACCTTGGCATGAGTCTGACCGGTAAGGCCACCGTTTGAACTACTGTACTATACTGCGATAACACTTGCGATAAGGTGGTCTGCATTCAAAGCAATGAGACGTCAGTGCTCTCTATAACGGTTTTATCAAAGCGCAAATATTTAAAGTAAGAAACTTATTTTACAACTTGGTTCTCAGAATTAAGAGTTTATCAGATCAATATCCTCATGACTTCTGTCTTAACAAATTTGAATCCTGAGTTTGAGAATTGAAGATGTCCCAGCAAAATAATGTGACAAACGAATCTATCATGTCAAAGTCAATACTTGTCTCAGGTCTGTTGTTTTTCCTTAAACTTGTGGAGATAGGATGGCTTTGTAAATTGTAAGTAATAGTTTGTAGAGTATAAATTGTAAAAATCAAAAATGTCATAAATGTACAAGAAACAGCTGTGAAACGTACCAAAGAATGGATAGAAAGTTGTTATTATCAAAACGATTATAAACTAGTTTTTCGTATTTATAGAGGTTCGTGTTGTTTTCCCTGTTGTGTTGATATTTCCTTGGTGCTTCATGTCGACTACGAGTCCTAATCTTATCCATGAGTTAGTAATTTTAATTGCTAGACATCAAAAACATAAACATGTTGATATGATCGCGATTCGTGTAAATAGGCCAGCCATATATCTACATGTATGACATGTTAAAGTAAGTCAACAACAAATGTCTATTTGTAGCTGAGATTCCGTAGCTTAGTTCATTTTATTTGCCCACCATCATCTGATGTGGACTATTCAAATCGCCCTGCGTCCGTGGTCCGTCAGTCTGTCCGTCGTCTGTCCTTAAACATTTCTGGTTATCGCTTTTTCTCAGGAAGTACCCGGGGGATCTTTCTCAAGTTTTATATGTAGGTTTCCCCTGGTACCTTGTTGTAAATGGTCACTTTTAAGACTGATCAGATAAACAAAATGGCCGACAGGCAGACATCTTGGATTTTGACAGTGAAGGTTTGTTATCGCTATTTCTCATATTGTAATGATCGGTTCTATTTCTTTCGCTTTAAGTACTGTACTGGTAAATATGTGAAATGACAAACTCATTTTGAAGGTGTTCTTTTATGCACAGCATTATTAAGTTTAGATCAAAAGTTAAATCAAGGTGCATTTAACGCTAACATGACTCGATCAAACAGATACGGGAAAAGAAGAGAAAAGATCAAACTGACAAAGAACTAAACGAAGATGGTACAATGGTGGGCGCCGAGAGACCTCTGGGATCTCTTGTTTATCTAAGTTGTATTATAGAATAAAATCAGAATCAGTTATATTCGTCGACGTGTCTTAATTGAAACATAAACATTGCATGAGTTACCTGCTTTAACGATATTTCTGTGTCATGAAAAGTGAATTTGTACTTTCTGTGTGCTTTACAGGTGATTTGACTATCCTTGAGGATGCGCTGAAGAAAGTTGGGAAATCATTAACTGCCGATTGAAAATGGTTCCCGATGACGTCATTTTTATAAATAGACAGTATTGAAAAGTTTCAGTTTTTAAGAGTGTGCTCTGGAAACAGTGTGACAGGACAATTTAGTATCATTCCATCCATAATATTTACAAACTTTATATGTATATACACAAAGATAAATTGCAAATATAAATGTTACCAAGTATTCAGGTATTTGATAATAATATTTTTTCAAAGGTAAGTCGTCTATACATTTGATCAGATCCATGTTCGTCTGGATTTTCTAAACAAATTCTACTGATTTCCTCTGTCCGCAATACTGAGAACCGTGTTACACCTTAATTTTAAAATTAGAAATGACTATAAATTTATGAGTGTAATATATCGGGAATTTGAATGTGGTTGGCACATTGTACTTTGTGAATTTAGGTTAATATATAGTACCATATTGTCTCTCAATCTTTTAGATTATGAACGAAATATCCAATCAACTGGCATAATTCTTATGTTATTTTACATTGATTACAATTTGTACACGTTAATAGCCGAGAGATCCAAGGGAAAGAACTCTTACTCAAAACTTAATATGAAAAGTATTTCTCTATTTGTCAGTTTCCACATTTGACATTGTTATTTACGTTCCACGCTTATTTATTTCTCGTCGTTAATGGGTGATTTTTGACATGCGCTTGTTTTTACTAGTCGTAGATAGAGAATTGATGACGTGTGCTTATTTAAGTAGTCGTAAATAGAGGATATTGACGTCATGCGCCTATTTTTACTATCCTTTGTTTGACGTCATGGGCGATTTTTATTAGTTTGCTTGTGTTTTGTTTTTTAAACGAATTCGTCGAGTGTAATAAAAGTATGCAAGAATTATCAAAATATGATTAATATTATGTTCTCGATCTTAAAGATAGGGCACTAAGGTAGACGGATTGCACTGTATAATAGGTCTCTGTAACGAATTAACAAAACCTTATTACTCCAAAATTTACGACCCGGCTGATAGCATACACGTGATGGAAACCCTCTTTAAAGTTTATCAATTCACTTGCTTAACTTTTATATTATTTAGATAAATAAGGCTGTCTCCATTTTCCTTAAAGAATAATTGCATTTTTGACATGTAAAGATGTCTTCATTTTCTTTTAACGTTGAATTATATTTTTTAGACATGTGAAGGTATTTATGTAGTCCTTATAATAGAATAAGATTGTTTACTGTGAGTTGTAAGCTGTTTCTAGTCGTGTCTGTAATAAATGCCATATAATCTCGACTGCTGTTTTATATCCTGGTGAGTTTATATTTCTGTTGGAGTGGTACACACTGTCGATATACAAATGTTGGTTTATATTCAATTTACTGTTCATTCCATTTTCCTGTTGAAAACATAAACGTTGTCATTGTTTTATCACGAAACAAATGAAAAGATTTGATTGCATGAAGTTTGCGAATTGACAGAATTTTAAATACCAAATAAATGAATATGAGATTGACCAAATCATTTGTATAGGTCTCATTATCGTAATGTAACAGTGGTTTATTACATTTTACCAGTCACATAGCAGAAATTATCTATTTCGAGAAAACCATATCTTCACTGCAGTGATGTTATGTTTTCATCAAATTGACAATGAAGCATATCCTCACTGCAGTGGCAAAATGGTTTTTTTTTGTTTTATCAAAAATATCTAAAAGCTTTATTCCTAACAACTGGAAAGTATTTCAATAATGTTTTGTTATTACTTTTGTTTAAGTATAATTGTACATATATGTATTTGCATGAAGAGTAACGTTACACGTTATCGAATATAATCTACCATATGTCAAATATTTAAGCAGATTTTTTTATAGATATTCTTTTACTAAATACTGCTAAAGGCATTTCAAAATTATTGTGGAGTTATCGTTTTGAAATAAAGGGTGTTAAATATGGTATGTTTTCGTTATAACTGACTTTGTTGTATGTTAAACTGGTTTGTTCTCCTTTCTCCCACTCTTTTTCTGATCAAAGGAATTATATAAACACTGGAAAACAATAGAGATGTCATTATAGTCTGTTCTGGTATAGCACAGGTAGATTATTTACCTGTTCACTAATAGGAAATATTGTGTTAGTTATAAGAATATTTAACAAATATATTTCCTGATTTTCGTAATATTTACTGAATTATGAATAAATATATACAAGATTCCAGTTATTACTTTATAAAAACACATCCAAATACATTAACTGAAAACCTGCCTTTATAAATTTCATATTGAATCAATTTTATACATTTTTACTATACATTTACATACATGTATGTTATATATATATATATTTCATAGAATATAACTAAATTTAGCAAGCAATTTATGACAAATATAATCAGTAAAGACAGAGATCATGTATTACATTATTAAATATGCAAAAACAGATGCAAAAGCTAGGAATACAAATAAATAAAACAAAATTAATTACATGTACGCATGGAATACTTAGCACTGGTTGATCAAATCAATCATATTCCTAAAATGTACACATGCACAAAGATACATGATATAAAACTAATATAATAGCACTAACTTACTAAAGGTGAAATATTGGAAAGTCCATAAAAAGCACAGATAATGAAAAGTCCATAATTTTAAGAAATCCTAGCAAAGCACCAAATAAAAATTTCATAACAAGCACGCAAAAGATGGGATGCTGTGTCGTTCCTTTAGTCAGTTAAGGAGGCTGTCGATGTTACGGTAGCTTTTTGCTCTTCAGTTGCTCTGCGTGTTGGATGCGCGTTATCTCGTTGCTGACTTGTATTTCCTGGACCGAGGGTGGGTAGTTGTCTGACCGTGTTCTCTGTGTCGTCGTTCCAATAATCGGATCGAAGCTTGGTTACCTCCTCCTCGTAGAATCTGGGAATTGGTTTCACTTCCTTCACGCAGCGGGTACAAATGGTCTCAATAATCTCCTGGGCGACGATCTTAGCATGGTCCTGTGGGTGGTTGTGGGGATGGCAGCCGTTTCCAGTAGGGATGTTGTTTCGGGTACTAAGGGTAGCTGGACGTTTTGGGATGGTACATCTCCAATATACATTATTTAAGATAATAAATGGGATAGACAACATCAAAGATGACTTTCTAAAAATCAATGCAACAAGAACAACCAGAGGTCACAACCAGAAACTTGAAAAACTGAAGTGTAGAAGTAATCTGCGTGGCCATTCGTTCAAATTTAGAATTGTAAATGATTGGAATGGTCTCTCTGATCAAGTGGTTATTTAATGCCCTATCCCTGTTTTCTTCTTAAGACCAGGTTAAACAAATACTGGATAAATCACCCCATCAAGTTCGAACCAAGCTTCATAATTAGCTGGGTTATATAATTAACACATACAACTTCCCAAATGTTCAATCCAAATTCAGTACTTTTTTTTAACTCATTAAACCCTTTAAATATCTATACTTCTAAGTACAGGTATCATGACAGGTCTATACAGGCCTGTCAGTCCTTTTTTTTTATAACTGAATACCCTTATCTTATATGAAATTATGATACTACCCTTGTTATCACCCACTGCACCTGTAAATAATTTTCACTACTTATTGAGAAACAAGTCTTCTTCAATACCTCCTAATGCAACCGGAAGTGAAGTGGACATAATTAAGAAGCACCTCAAGAAGCGACTGACGCTTACAACGGTGTCATAATCAATGAACCAATGAACCATACACGCTCACCTCTGTTGTTCTTAACACAGTTAATGCATCCGTTGTAGGCGATGTTCTGTCTTCCAAACTTGTTCCGAAGAAACGTCACTTGAATTCGTGCATTTGCAATGTTGGTGGTTGACGGGGAATGTGTGAGACCTCACCCTCCACTTCCTTATATACTTTAATCTCACTTGTTAATTCACCACAGCATCAATTAAGTGACGAACATTTAGGTTATGAAATTTATTCACTTTTTATTACCGGACAGAGAATGAATATCTATTAATAGTGATCAATCGCTCTGCAAACGGTCAGTATATAGATTCATTTTTATCAACTAGAAATATCAGTGGACCCAAGCCATATGGGGTTATCAAATAGAAACATAACTAATGATTATGTTTTAGGGGAAAATAATCTAATGAGTGATACTAAGTTATCAATGATTACACTGAAGACGCATTATTGGTAAAAAAGATTCTCTGAAAATAATGCTCCAATATGAATTTGCTTCAACCTAAATTAAATCAATTAAATGATACAGGTAATGTGGGAGAACACAGGTAAAAACTAGGTAAAATGTATATGAAACAGACTATAACTGCTATCACAACATTACTGCCTCTATGTTTTTTTTTAAAGTGGGAGAAAGGAGAACACACCGTTAAACTCATTCCGTATCCCACCTCTTTGTAGTTTGCTTTTGTCTCGTTAATTAAAGCACTGACATGCATCAATGACGAACTCTTTTATACGGTAAAATACATGGACCCGTCATTTTAATCTATTGCGATCCTATTCATGATGCTGACGATTTCCAGAGACGGTAGATAGCGTAAAACGAGTTACACCCCTTTAAACGCAAGCCCGACCACGTAAAACCTTTATCACGAAGAGAAAGAGGGCAGCGTTGCATTTTTACGCATCTTTAAAACTCGTCACTAAGGTACTGTGTTCGCCTTGTGTTCACGCTGACTGTGTTACCTATAAATGAATAATAGGATAAAGAGTCAAAAGACAAATACAATGTACATACAGTGATAATAGCAACAATGCCTTAGATATGTAAAGGTTCTATTTTATTTAGCGTTTTAATAACAGTTACGGTCATTTAGGGATGTGCATCCGTGAGTGAAGTGTATGCGTGAGTGCTGGAGACGGTATGCTGGTGTACATTGTGATCTGGGATGCGCTTCCCACCGCTGACGCTTGTAAGAGGTTACTCATATAATTATTGTAAATCCTTTTCCCACAGAAAAAAAATGCATGTTTTCTCTTGCCTTGTGAATAGTGGTATCCTAAGTATGCGAATGACACTGTACATTGTGGCAACACGGTACACGTTTCCCGTTTCCATAGGAAGACAAAATTGCATTTTTTCCCAAAACGTTTTAGAATGGACAGCTGAAAGGCCTTCACATGATATTGTGAACGTTTCACTAGAAGACATCGGGGACGATTAACTCATACAATAAATGTCGCATAAAGAAGTAAAACAAAACGAAATCACATAAATATAAACGACGATGTTGCTATTAATACCAAGAACATCAATGCTCCTTCTGGGTAGGTATCAAATCCTCGATGCTTGTCCGGCTCCACTGAAGTGGAGATTGTCTTTAATGGGGTAACTTTTCGAAACCAGCGTTATTATCCCAGCACTGGGTATACTGCTTTTCATGCCTTTATGAAAATGTCATTTAAAACTTCTCAGAATATGATTTAATATCCGTTTGTAGAGGCTTTCCTCTACAGGAAAGGCTCCTTGATGTAATGCGCTGGTATACAGAAAGGTTGTCTATGGAAGTAAGGGTTTGTATTTCTATCTGATTAAATTATTAACGAAATTTGTTTCCTAACTAATTGTTCCTTTGCTGCTCAGTCTGGGATTAATCTGAACCCAGTGAAGTTGAGAATGGCCCAAACAGTTTGCGGTCATTACATTTTTAGTGACAATGAACAAATTATCTTCAGTATGATTTTTAAAACCAAGAAAGAGGCGTTAATGCCTATTTTTACATTCCGCAAGCTACTGTTTTTAACCTGTCAGAAATGGTGCCCTTAGAAAATACGACCATTTTCCCTTCCAAAAAAATGTCTGTTTTTCATTTTGATAGTCATGAACAAAAATATGTCACGCTGAAAGACCAAATCGAATTGTATAATGCTTTTAAACGCATCTTTTAAACACTAACAACATAGGTGGTCTGTTGACGCAGTGGTTAATGCACTCGCTTTCCACCAAGGCGACTGGGGTTCGATTCCCCGATCGGACGCGAAAAGGTATTGGGTTACTTTCCCGACCACGTTGGTTTTCTCCGGGTTTTCCGGTTTCCTCCCACATTAAGACCCTCTGCGCTCTAACATTCTAGCTAACAAGAGTGAGTAACGTAAGTTGAAATAATTTGTTTCATAATTTTTGTAAAATATATAAAAATTATTTTATTAATATTAGCAAAGGATCGCAACAAACATTACCATTGATGAACAAGATACTTGATATGAGCAATTTACAAAACGACTAACGTCACTTCCCTTCAAACTCCGATATGTTAAAGAAAATAATATACAACATTGGAAGCACAAGGGAGCCATACCGGAAGTTGGTACGAAAATGTTAGCACAGAAACCGAACGACACCGAAATATCGGGGAAGACATCATATAAAATAAGAAAGCAGTAGTCAAACAAACCAGCCAAAACCAAAAGAAAAACAAAACAACAACAAACAACAAAAACCGGAAATGCCAACAGTATTGTTATATCGATATCCAGTGGTATATATTTTTTACTTTAATGACATTTGAAACGGGAAAGAGAAAATCTGTGAATACTCTTTATTTTTAAACGTACTTCAGTCATTCGCAGATTTTCATGTTCACAGACATCGTCTTAATTTTCCTTTAAGGGATAATTGACCGACAAACCTTTTGCCTGTAACTGTTTTTAGGTAACTGTCCGTGACGGGCGAACCGCATTACAAGTCCGAGATGTAACTGTCTTTATGCGTGACGCCATTGATTTCGGCGAGTTAGCTCGAACCGTTTTTATAGTTATTGCCCAGTCAAAAGCGTCAGGACTAAAGACCTTTCAAAATATCAACCGCTGAACATTTCATTAAAGCAGCAACACACCCTGTCACTCGGCATACATTTCATGGCGACGGTTACCATGATGGTGTTCGAGTAAGAAGTGGTTCGATTAAACCACGACAGGACAACTCCCACGAGGTAATATACATTTAATTAAAGAAATACCAGTGTTGTATAAAAACATCGCTATCCTGACTAGGAAATCGTTACGGTAACACTTAACGTCGCCTGATAGTTATGTTAATAAAGTATTTATGCTAACTTTTACCTAATGGATAAAACCCACTGTGTTAGAAAGGTTTCTATGAGGTGTGCGGTGTTTCCGGAAGTCATCGACCGCCATTGTGGAATACTGTGCAGATGGCGCCGAAAGTGCTTCTGCCATCCGAATGGGTGTTTTATCCAATGAAAAACTAATAGGGAATAGTTATTGAAGCATTTTATTTTCTATAATCGACAACTTGGATTAATCAAAACAAAATGTGCGAAGACAGGGATTTAGACTAAGCGGGGCCCCTCAGGGAGATATGGATATGTATCATGTTACATAATTACAAATTTGTTTTGATATTTAATCGAGTTACTGGGGGTATTATGTTATAATTTAAAAAAATAAACAGATAAATATGCCAATGAAATAAAATAAAAAATATTGATTATCGACATGTTGTAGAAAACTTCATATTAGAATGCATAATTTTAAGTATCAAATGAACTCCCCTTTGGTTCGCCTCTTAAGTGGGTTTTTGGGCGACACACTAGGACTTACAATACTAGAATACATGTGCGTAGGCACCGGCCGGAAGTAGCAACGGAGAAATCCTTATAGGCGTTTTGGATTTTATTTTGTTAGAATGCTTGCAGGGGGTATCGCCACTGGAGGAAATTAACAAATATACGTAACAACTTTTCATACGAGCTGATGATCTGAAATATATTTCGGATTGTACTTAATAAAATGGAGAATGGTTATCTTCAGAAGCCCATGTTATATTAAAAAATGTTTAGGTGTGACGATAACGAATGACATTCCTTTTACCAAAAATGTCTCGTGGTCACGTGCTACTGATCTTCCATCAAATAGCTTCGCCGTTATCCCAATCGGAACTAGTTCGCCGGAATTTAATTTCGCGCAGCAATCGCAAGGTAAAATTATTGCGCAAGCGATGGTCTTTTGTATTTTGGTGATGGGATTTATTTTATAATATGTACATGAGTTTTGTCAACTTAACATAAAGCACGATATCAAATAAATGCTTAATCTCCATTATTCGGCAATAAAAGAGTTAACAGGTCTTTCTTATCGTGTGTATATTCATTGTATTTATATTCACTGGGTATTTAATTTAAAAAAATCATTTGTGACCGCGAATTTAGCGAAACTATATCCACCGCGAAAACTACCAACAACACAGTAATGTGTGACATTTCTTTCATTAAATGAAAGCTACATATTTTAAAATTGTAAAACAATGTTCATATTTATGCTATATTAAGGTATTTCTTTATGGAAAACTATGGGTGTAAAAATGCACGCGGTTTTTCATTTTTCATTTATGAGTTGCAAAGTATGGCCCTAGAAAAAAAAAGAGAAAAACAGGCATGAATACTGCCTTCAGATATTAAAACTAGCTGCTTGAGTGTTATTTGAAATTAATAATGTATCAAAATGCAATCTTAGAAGACCGTTCAACAGAGTACCAGCGATTCCTCGCAGTAGGATAAGCCAAGGAATGACTTTACGGATACAGCAGATAGTCCTGACAATGGAGTTACACTATTTGATCAGTAAAAACAGCTGCTCTTCTAATTTCAGGATATTATCCAAGACGATTTTTCAGTTGCTGGTAAATAACGCAAGGCCTTAATTAAGAAGTGGTTGAATATTATCAGTGTTACTATATATAGAGTTCATACATGTTTTTACGCCGAGTCTTTGGATTGAACTGTTACACAAAATATACGATAAATAAGTCTCATTCAAAAGACGAATTGATATTTTCATGACAAACCAACTGCTTAACGAGATATGTATGTTTTAAACACGTGTTGTTTTATGCCATAACATGTTTTCCCTCTGTACAAAGCCGTTTTGACAGACATTTCAGACTAATATTAATGAGCATTTGTTAATTTACATAACATATTATTTCTCTAAACACCAAGGAAAAATGATCTGATTATTATTTTATTTAAACCTGCCTCGTCAGCTAGAGAACATCGGTCCCTGTGTATTACAGTAAGCTGTGGATATAAGCCGACCTCTAACCCTGAGGAGGCTATTTGTATTACTCCATGGACGTTTGAGAAACAGGTTTTCTTTGATGGTGTCATGAGTGACATCTTGGAAATAAAGGAAGAAAATATGTGGCCAGATTTTACGATTAAAGCAGCTTTTTTTCAGACCTATCTACATTTTTAATGTTTGAATTCCACGGATATATACACCGTTGGTAAAGTACTCAAGTTGTTGAATTTTGAATGTGTTAGTTTAGTACTCTAGCTTAAGAATTTTGAATGTATTGCATTTCACGGATATATATATACCGCTGGTACAGTACTGTAGCTTTTGAATTTTGAATGTGTTGAATTCCATTGATATATACACCGCTGGTACAGTACTCTAGCTGTTGAACTTTGAATGTGTTGAATTCCATGGATATATACACCGCTGGTACAGTACTTCAGCTGTTGAATTTTGAATGTGTTGATACTGCTGGTTAAGTACTGTAGCTTTTGAATTTTGAATGTGNTAATTCCATTGATTTATACACCGCTGGTACAGTATACTTCAGCTGTTGAACTTTGAATGTGTTGAATTCCATGGATATATACACAGCTGGTACAGTACTCTAGCTGTTGAATTTTGAATGTGTTCATTGTTGAATTGCATGGATATATACACCGCTGGTACATTACTGTAGCTGTTGAATTTTGAATGTATACACCGCTGGTACAGTACTCTAGCTGTTGAATTTTGAATGTGTTGAATTTCATTGATATATACACCGCTGGTACATTACTTCAGCTGTTGAATTTTGAATGTGTTGAATTCCATGGATATATACACAGCTGGTACAGTACTCTAGCTGTTGAATTTTAAATGTGTTCATTGTTGAATTGCATGGATATATACACCGCTGGTACATTACTGTAGCTGTTGAATTTTGAATGTATACACCGCTGGTACAGTACTCTAGCTGTTGAATTTTGAATGTGTTGAATTTCATTGATATATACACCGCTGGTACATTACTTCAGCTGTTGAATTTTGAATGTGTTGAATTCCATGGATATATACACAGCTGGTACAGTACTCTAGCTGTTGAATTTTAAATGTGTTCATTGTTGAATTCCATTGATATATACACCGCTGGTACATTTCTCTAGCTGTTGAATTTTGAGTGTATACACCGCTGGTACAGTACTCTAGCTGTTGAATTTTGAATGTGTTGAATTTCATTGATGTATACACCGCTGCATGGTACATTACTTCAGCTGTTGAATTTTGAATGTGTTGAGTTTCATTGATATATACACCGCTGGTACAGTACTCTAGCTGTTGAATTTTGAATGTGTTGAATCTCATTGATATATACACCGCTGGTACATTACTTCAGCTGTTGAATTTTGAATGTGTTGAATTCCATGGATATATACACCGCTGGTACAGTACTCTAGCTGTTGAATTTTAAATGTGTTGACTGTTTAATTCCATGGATATATATACAACGCTGGTACAGTACTCTAGCTGTTGAATTTTTAATGTATACACCGCTGGTACAGTACTTCAGCTGTTGAATTTTGAATGTGATGAATTTCATTGATAGATGTTGAATTTTGAATGTATACACCGCTGGTAGAGTACTCTAGCTGTTGAATTTTTACTCCTATTTGGACCCGCCCATCTGTTCTCTAGAATGTGATATCACAACTGTCCAATACGTTTAGCACTGTTTGGACAGCTACAGTTAACGTATTGTACAGCCATAGGTGATACCTCAACACTCTATTGGATAGAATACCACAAAAACAATGGATGACGTCACAACTGTGTACTAAGTCATAATATACATAATGTATTATCAATTAGAACTCCTTATAACAAACTGAAATTGAAATACCTGATATTTTTTTAATGTCAAAAAGTGAAAATGACGTAAACCAGGTACAGTACTAATTGTACCCTGCTAGATTTTGGTATAACTTCAGCTAGTGTTTTGCCGCGTTTTGCTTGTGTTATGAAATTAACGTTTATGTCCGTTGAACATGTATTCTGTTCAATATTTGCTGTATACATTTTGTGAACTACACAGACTATTAAATAAAACACCGAGGTGTATATGATACGAAACTGAATATCACCCTTCTGATATACACTGTAACTCCTAGCCGATTGGATATCCGTGCTTGACTTGTTAATTCATTGCATTAAGCAAGTTTGGAAAATACTTTTCCAAGTGCTTTCTTTCGCTTCTTTATTTGGGTTCATAATGGGTTTTTATTCTTTTGTTCCGATGTCTTTTCGTTTGCTGTAATCAAATCTTTATCGACATTTGAGTTCGGATTCTGTCTTTGTGCATTCTAATTTTATGTTTTCTATTTCATTTCTGACGTATTTTTACAGCTCGACGGTCCGTTATAAAAATGCGTCACACAGATCTGTATTTTTTTTTTTTTTTTGCATTGCTTGTTAATCTGTAATATGTTACACGTTATTCGGATAACAAGTTCATTGACATTCTGTGGCCATGAACTGTAGGAAACCTCTACGTATTGACTGAATTCTTAGAAAGTGGATTATGTGAGGCATGCATATAGCTACAGTGTCGCCCTATGAAGGACCGAATAAACGCACCTCACATCACCAGACTTCCGTTTCCGGAGAACGAATGATCTAATTTTGACTTCGCCTTCTTCTAAGAAATGTATTTGTAGACCCTTTTCAGGCGAGAATGTCGATTAATCCATGTGATCTGAACAATGTGTAGCTAGACTTTCACAGTAGTTTATTTATATATTTCCAACACGAGTGTGCTTTCTCGCCGTTTTCGAGCTAGTATTCTTGGTTTTTTTTCGATGTCGATGTATTGGGACGAAGATTGCGGATGTCATTTGTTGTGAAAGGTTTCGGCAAAGATAGCAAGTGTATACAACGTCATTTCCGGTTTTCTCATGTCTTATTAAGTGTTATGATGTATACAAAATTTCGTTTATTTTTATCCCAAATATTTGAAACGTTATTTGTCATAAACATTTTTCATAAGCTTTTGTCGATGAGGAAGGTTAATATGATATTTGAATATAAGCCTAATATTTCTTACAAACACCTGGACAGTGTGTCTTTAGAAAGATTGACACTACATCTGTATGATTTTTGTACCCATACCTGTTTACGGATGTACTCTTCTGAGGTTTTAATCACGTTCAAGTCTCATTTTAATCTTGTGTAACAGGCTTTTGTAATATTTAACAAATAAGTATAAATTTTGATAACAAACACGCATCTGAAAAATGCGTCAAAAACTAGATGCTTGTTGTTTGTAGAACTTTTATTTTCAAGAATTCAAAAATATGACCAATGCGGCAGCCATTTTGAAAGTGTGTTTATCTTGCGCTTCAAGAAAGGCCGACATTTTAGATTTTTGACACTAGATTGATCACTTAAATCGTTATTGTGTCGCCATTTCTAATTATAGCAAGTTCATTTTTGTTGTAGAACTTTATAATGTTCAATATTAATGAAATAAGGTGCAACAAATTGGATTTTTTTTTTTTTTTTTTAAACAAATTTAGTGTAACTGAATTACTTTTAATTTTGACCCCGAAAAAGGTGAAAAATAACACAAATAATAATAGGACAAAAAAAAGAAGCTCACGGATCCCCCATTTTGTCGTTGTTTTAGAAAGAGAAACACAGTATCTTTTGATTAATTAAGTATTAAGAAAAGTTTGATAGCAGAACTCTTAATATCAAGCGTTAAATCTGCTAAAAATGGTTAAAAAATGATTTTTTCTTTCTTTAAAAAGTAGGGGGCAGGGGTAACTTATATCGACTTTCTGCGTTAAAAGAATAAAATAAAGAAGCTTTACTTCCATAACTTAAAAGAAAATATTTTTATCAATTCTGCAATCATTCATATTTATCTGATAACAACACACTTGGAAGACTTGGAAGAAATTGTATAAATTTGTTCTACAAATGGTCAAAACCCAAAAAATCACTTAAAATCACATATTATGTCAATTTGGTATCTTGACCGATCATAGCACAAAAACGAACACACGGACATATAATGTTTTTTGCATTTTCTACTTTAACTCCTTTTCCCAAAAAAGCTTATAAGAAAAAAAAGTTTAATACAGGATTTATTTTAACTTCTCAGACATCACCTGTGATATGATAAAAAACACACTTGAAATAGAACTCTAGAAATAAGAATGCGTCCAAGCCTAGACAAGTAGACATGGATAAAGATAAAGTTTCAAAAAATAAAGGTACAAATTTAATTGTTTGGATACCACATTAGGATATGATGAGCGTTTTTATTTTATTTTTTAGCTGAGGACCCTTTTTCGCCTTAATATTAGATATTGGACGATTTTGAAAACACATGTGTCTTTCACAACATCAACCATAAACATATATCAGATGGATGGATGTCGTTTTAAGTGTTAAGTATCAACAACAAATCTGATCTCGTTGCCAAAACTATATATTCCATCTTAATAGTTAAACCAATATCCGTATCATTCATTTTCATTTTTGAACACATTTCCATGATGCTTTGGAGTTTTTGAAATCATACCTTGAATAGCATTTGAAACGGTTTGCTTGAAGGAAATAACGATTATAAAATTGTTATGTTTGGCTATCAAAGAGATAGGAAATAAATACTCGCGTTTTTATTTATTGAAAACATAGACATCTGTGTAAATGATTACAGCGTGACAATTAAACTGGAATATTAAAATACTAAATAAATAAATATACAACATTTGATATAGCGCCCTATCTAGCTAACATAAGCCACTCTAAAGCGATTTACAGTGCATTTATTTATACAATGAATACAATTAGCATATACATTAATCAATAAAATTACAAATACAAATACTAACTTATTCGTTTATTGTTTTTTCTGCAAGTTGATGAACGACAATAGCATACGTTGAAACTTCCATCATTTGGTCATTTCATTTTTCATTTTAAAAATTAGTGAGCCGACTGTGTTATTTCTTTCCATAAAATCTGAATACCCACGACAAACGTCTTAGCAGTCCGTATCACACTCGTTAACATCTGCATTAATATTTGATACCAAACTGAACCCGCCATCAGCCATCATCAATTATATATACAGGTATCGTGTGTTAGCAATAAATCACTTTTGTCTCACGGCATTGTGAACTCTACGACCCCTGCTAATCATCTTAATGAATTCATTGATAACTCTTTCGGCGTATTAAGCTTTTTGAGATGGTGGATTTCACGCTTCGTATAGAGAAACAACATTTCGTAGTATTGTAAAAACCCTCCGATGATTGACACCCCCACACATTGCACGACTTACCTGATGACCCATGTTGATTTCAGTAACTAATTAAAAAAAGTATGCATAACTATGGGAGTCGGAGATTGAACGTTCGTAGGATAAGTCGGTTAGTCTAGATGACCCGACTTGTCCTGCCTCGTGACTGATATGACGACAGCACAGCTAGTGTTTCCAAATATATAAATATGAAGGGTTGGTCGCCTCTAACGATTATTTCCCCGAAACTACAGGGGATTAACATCAAATCTATAATCTTGCTTTAATTTTACTCTGAAAGAGGTTTATGCTGTGCACTCATTGTAAGTCGTGTTTTAACATCATCGCAATTTTTACTGTTGAATTTAAAAAACGCACATGGCAGCAACAATGCCGTCACAATACATCAAATGTCATTCATACTGCGATGCCACTCTCGTTGACATTCGCATTTAAAAAAAACAACGTTTTATTGCGCAGTGGAAGCAAAATAGTCTCTATACATTGTACGCGATAAAAACAAAGCGAGCGAAATACCGATACCATGTATATTTCATGAGGAGAACATCATGAAGTTAATGCATCCCGGTGTTACATTTATAAAACCAACTGTGACGTAAACATTAAAAAATAGGCATGACGTCATGACATCATGACGTAACATAGAATACAAGTCACAATGGAGGCGGTAAAGGCGTGATGATGTCGCGTTTTATCCCGAATTATAGCATATATTCTTGGTATTGTTATAAACGGTTCCTCAATTCGTTTCCATTTTCATGTGAGATACTCGACACTTTTTATCTACTTGAGTTCTTAAGAAATTAGATTGAATATCATTTAATGTAAATGCAATTGATTTTTGTTCTGTTTTTGTCGTTTTAATTAAATGACAATACCTTTATTGCTCATTTATCCACCGATTTATTACATTCTTAATAAAAATTATATAAACATTTACTAACGAATGATTGATTTAATGCATTAGAAAAGCCACGTGTATGAATTTAATTTATATCGATTTCTATTTTTCATTGATATAAAATATATTATTACTATTTTATTTTTATTTTGATGGTCCCAAGCAGCGTTCTAATGATAGTTAGCTCCGCTGTTTACGCTTAAGGATATAATTCGTTCGCGTGAACACTCGTGGTGTCTGATGACGTCAGATAAAATCAAACGTTCAAGTGTGGTTTTGCTTATCTTATTTATTTCATGTTTTCTAAATATTCACAGAGAAAGCTTCAGGCACTGGTACATCATTGTTTATTCAGGACCTGATTTGATTATCCTAACCATGACTCACCGGAGATAAATATATATACCAGGGCGAGAAAAAGGAAACAGGTTGTCATGTTCGTGTAACATACTAATCCCTCTAACACATTTGTTATTGATTAACAAATCTTTATCCCTTATATCTTTATATCTTTATTTCTATTCATCCAGTTAGAGGCCCTGACCAACGAATAAGAAGCCTGTACAGAATACAGATAGATGTTTCTAATGTGTGAAGTTGTTACATCGGCTCGGTATCAAAGAAGTCACCAAATATCGAACATTTTTTATCGAACGTGCACGATAATATAACAGCTGTCTTAATGGAACAAATGACAGTTTTTTATCCACAGCTTACTTCAGTTGAAAAAGGAAAACCATATCAATATTACAACAATCGAACTGCACCGACCATTTTAGAGAGATAGCCACCTAAGACAAACAATTTATGACAAGGTATACCGTGAGCTAGTCAGAATCACATTACAATGTGTTGATGATGTACTATTGTTTTTGATGTTTCGGTATTGTCTGGTGAAGTAATGGTAATATCTGTTGATGTTGTGGTATTGTCTGTTGATTTAGTACTATTGTCTGGTCATGTAGTGATATTGTCTGTTGATGTTATAGTATTGTCTGTTGATGTCGTGGTATTGTCTGGTGATGTTGTAGTATTGTCTTGTGTTATTGTCTGTTGATGTAGTACTATTGTCTGGTCATGTAGTGGTATTGTCTGTTGAGGTAGTGTAGTACTATTGTCTGGTCATGTAGTGGCATTGTCTGTTGATGTTGAGGTATTGTCTGTTGATGTTATAGTATTGTCTGTTGATGTTGTGGTATTGTCTGTTGATGGTATGGTATTGTCTGTTGATGGTATGGTATTGTCTGTTGATGTTGTGGTATTGTCTGTTGATGTTGTGGGATTGTCTGTTGATGTTGTGATATTGTCTGGTCATGTAGTGGCATTGTCTGTTGATGTTGTGGTATTGTCTGTTGCTGTTGTGGTATTGTCTGTTGATGGTATGGTATTGTCTGTTGATGGTATGGTATTGTCTGTTGATGTAGTACTATTATCTGGGGATGTTGTACTATGTCTGGTGATGTAGTACTATTGTCTGGTGATGTTGTAGTATTGTCTGGTGATGTAGTGGTATTGTCTGGTGATGTTGTACTATGTCTGGTGATGTTGTGGTATTTTCTGGTGAAGTAATGGTAATATCTGTTGATGTTGTGGTATTGTCTGTTGCTGTTGTGGTATTGTCTGTTGATGGTATGGTATTGTCTGTTGATGTTATGGTAGTGTCTGTTGATTTTGTGGTATTGTCTGTTGATGTTGTGGGATTGTCTGTTGATGTAGTGGCATTGTCTGGTGTTGTTGTACTATGTCTGTTGATGTTGTGGTATTGTCTGTTGATGTAGTACTATTGTCTGGTGATGTTGTGGTATTGTCTGTTGATGTAGTGGCATTGTCTGGTGTTGTTGTACTATGTCTGTTGATGTTGTAGTATTGTCTGTTGATGTTTTGGTATTGTCTGTTGATGTTGTGGTATTGTCTGTTGATGTTGTGATATTGTCTGTTGATGTTGTGGTATTGTCTGGTGATGTAGTGGGATTGTCTGTTGATGTAGTACTATTGTCTGGTGATGTTGTAGTATTGTCTGTTGATGTTGTGGTTTCATCTGGGGATGTATTGGTAATGTCTGGTGATGTTGTACTATGTCTGGTGATGTTGTACTATGTCTGGTGATGTAGTGGTATTGTCTGGTGATGTAGTCGTATTGTCTGGTGATGTTGTAATATGTCTGGTGATGTAGTGGTATTGTCTTTTGATGTAGTGGTATTGTCTGGTGATGTTGTACTATGTCTGGTGATGTAGTGGCATTGTCTGGTGATGTTGTACTATGTCTGTTGATGTTGTGGTATTGTCTGTTGATGTAGTAGTATTGTCTGTTGATTTTGTGGTATTGTCTGTTGATGTTGTAGTATTGTCTGTTGATGTAGTGGTATTGTCTGGTGATGTAGTGGTGTTGTCTTGTGATGTAGTGGTATTGTCTGGTGATGAAGTGGTATTGTCTTTTGATGTTGTGGTATTGTCTGGTGATGTAGTGGTATTGTCTTTTGATGTTGTGGTATTGTCTGGTGATGAAGTGGTATTGTCTTTTGATGTTGTGGTATTATCTGGTGATGTTGTGGTATTGTCTGGTGATGTTGTACTATGTCTGGTGATGTAGTGGTATTGTCTGGTGATGTAGTGGTATTGTCTGGTGATGTTGTGGTATTGTCNAGTGGTATTGTCTGGTGATGAAGTGGTATTGTCTTTTGATGTTGTGGTATTATCTGGTGATGTTGTGGTATTGTCTGGTTATGTTGTACTATGTCTGGTGATGTAGTGGTATTGTCTGGTGATGTATTGGTATTGTCTGGTGATGTAGTGGTATTGTCTTGTGATGTTGTACTATGTCTGATGATGTAGTGGTATTGTCTGGTGATGTTGTACTATGTCTGGTGATGTTGTAGTATTGTCTGTTGATGTAGTAGTATTGTCTGTTGATGTTGTGGTATTGTCTGGTGATGAAGTGGTATTGTCTTTTGATGTAGTGGTATTGTCTTTTGATGTTGTAGTATTGTCTGGTGATGTAGTGGGATTGTCTGTTGTTGTTGTGGTATTTTCTGTTGATGTTGTAGTATTGTCTGGTGATGTAGTGGTATTGTCTTTTGATGTAGTGGTATTGCCTTTTTGATGTAGTAGTATTTATTGGCTGTTGATGTTGTGGTATTGTCTGTTGATGTAGTACTATTATCTGGTGATGTTGTACTATATCTGGTGATGTAGTACTATTATCTGGTGATCTTGTGGTAATGTCTGTTGATGTTGTGGTATTGTCTGGTGATGTAGTTGTATTGTCTTTTGATGTAGTGGTATTGTCTGGTGATGTAGTGGTATTGTCTGTTGATGTTGTGGTATTGTCTGTTGATGTTATAGTATTGTCTGGTGATGTTGTGGTATTGTCTTTTGATGTTGTAGTATTGTCTGGTGATGTAGTGGTATTGTCTATTGATGTTATGGTATTGTCTGTTGAGGTAGTGGTATTGTCTGTTGATATAGTGGTATTGTCTATTGATGTTATGGCATTGTCTATTGATGTTGTAGCATTGTTTGTTGATGTTGTGTGGTTATTGTCAGTTGCTCTTGTGTCATTGTCTGTTGATGTAGTGGTACTTTCTCCACATGTTCTATTTTCTTCTGAAGTGATCTCAAATTTAAATAGCCGATGTTTGATAGCAGAGCTGGCTTGACTCAATATCCTTTGACAAATGAAGTAGAATTGAAATGATACAATCTTGAAAAATGAAAAAAAAAAAGAATTTAAAAACTAACTTGAAATTATAACATTTCTAAACATTTTCTTCAGGTTGAAAAGTATGGATTATGAAAAGTTCTTTTTACACAAGCAATAACATTTTCTTGTAAAAACTGCTAACTTTTGTAAAAAGAACTTTTCATTATTAATGAAATTGTTACATATGCCACGAGATGTCACCATGTGATATCAGTAATCTGATTACACCTGATGATGTTCATAAATATATTTTTTTGTCGCGTAAATTAAAAGTTTTTTTTATAAAGCATAACTCCATAAAAGGGCACAAATACATACGTTTCAAACAATATCTTAGTGTTATATGTGAAGCGATCGAACAGCAACATATGCAGTTCTACTGAACAGCTGATGAAACAGTATTTTACCTAAGATGGCTGATGAAAAAAACCTGGATTGTGAGGTCAGTTTTTTCTTTTTTAACAGTATGAATTTGTGTAAAATTCTAAAAAGGATTTATTCATTTTAATTGTCTGAGATTATTCTAATTTCAAATTTGGCACTTACAAGAAGAAAGAGGAGGTTGGGCAGGGAGTTATTGATGTGTTCATTTATTGAGTAGAGTATAGGAAATGGGCACAGCAATGTGTGAGTGTTTTTGATTAAGTAAACGAAGGGAAAAAAATAACAGAAAATAATTTTAAAAATATTAATGAAAAAATACATTCTTCAAGTATGAAAATGTTTTTTTTTTTTTTTACCTGAAAGTAATATGGTATATCAATGAATCCCTTATAGTAGAGATTTGTAACCAAACGCCTTGAACTGACTGCCTCTCTCTGGGAGGACTGAGGCTACAGGGACCGTAAGATGTACTTTTTTTTCTTTCTTTCTTGTTTTAGGTTCAAATTGTTTTATTTATTCCCCCAGCATCTTTGGGAGGGAAGCCAGAGTTGGGGTGCGCCGGAATCATCCCTCTTACATAATATAGCTTCATGCAAAAGGCCTCTTTCTCTTCATTTTCTCTTTCTTTTTCATTCATTCTTTCATACTCAAACTCAAAATCATTCATTCTTTCAAACGTATATTTCATTCATTACAATAACAATAATATTTATTTTGATTAAATTGATATATTAAATTACATCAACCATTCCTTCTTTATATATTCAAATATTGAAAGTATTTTTATATTTATAAATTCATTTACATTTTAATATTTTATATTTATAAATTCTGCTTTATTGATTTGGGATTGCCATATTGTCCTTAAATTTAGACAAGATAAAACCGAATTCATGTACTTTGAATGATGTTGTTTTTCATGTGTAATTTGGATTAATTTAAGAAGGAATGTCTGGGGAAATAAAAAAAGAGTACAAATACTAATGTACCTAGCAATTTAGACCTATCTACATAAACACAAAAACATAAACAGTGTACACTTATGTGAAAGTTAACTACAAATTATGTATTCATAAATACATCATACACACACTCGAAATGACAAATATATTACGTGAGTCATACATATATACCACACATAATTGTACAGATGTACCTTGTCTGTGTGTTTGCTCTATATGATACACCCCATGATTGTTACAACTGTTTTAACGTAATAGTCCCCGAGAATCATATAGATTTTCATGTTATTTGTAATTGAAAACAATGTTTGTAAATCTAATAAACGTTCGTAATTTATCCTGAATAATTTGATTCAATCATAGTCCCTTTCCCATACAAATACACATATAACACCTTCAGATTGGTAGTTTTCGTCATAATTACTTTTTCAGTGTCCCATAAGAATAGATAGGAGCTAAACCAGAGGAGCACTTTCCGTATTTACAAACAAATTGAATTACAATCCATTTGCCACCTTTCTAAACACAGGATTACAGAAAAATACAAACAAACGTTTTTACTTGGGCTTCATTCTACAAAAATGTTGGCATGTATTAATTTTAGAAAGAACATTTTGCTTTATTTCGAGATTTTGGCTCCTGGAAAATATCCCTTACCTTGGACATACAATCATCTATCCACATTTGCTGTGAGCGTCACTAGCTATGAGACTTGGGCACAAACGGAGTGCGTATTCGATATCGTTAAGGTTTAAATGGAGTCCAGCACTGCTATCTCTCACAGCAGTTTACAGTCAGGTAATAACCTCTGTAGACTTTGTTACTAATTCTCAGTTTCAACAATGTCAGAATCGCCCATGTCTGTCATGATCTGTTACAGGTTTGTCGTAGTAGAGTTCATAGAACCGATTAGTCTTGAGTTGTCCATGCCCAGTGAAGTGTAAAGATGCGGATGAAAAAATTGTAATTTGATATACTGAGGTCACCAAATGTGGTACACTTTCATAATCACTCCCGTCTATGTCATTAAGTCTCCAATGGATATGCAGGGAGGTTGATACTGATTTCACCTACAATGATTTTTTTTGTCCTTATTGATGTCACACGCTCTCATTTGAACTGCAGTACATTTTGGAGATGTACCGTTTGGTATGGGAAGTCTTAATATCCGAAGTATGATAAAGCGCTTAAGATTTATGCAGCTTCTCCTGTTGTTACCATGCTAACAACAGTTTGTGTATTATTGTCACCTCGATGACAGATATGATAATAAGCAGTTGTGTTAATTGCAGTCGATGCAATTAACCAGTGCCTACAGGTGCACATTTGTGCCAGCACCACCAGGTCACCTTTTTAAAATGGCTAATAGCTTTTTGCATTGCAATATTTTCACAAGATATACATATCCGAATCTGAAGTGAAAGGCCTTACACTATTCACTATTGGAGAGCATCATGTTGATCAGTTTAGTTTTCATGTCAAAAAGCTGGTTGTTTTGTTGAACAGGTGATTAAGACATACATACAGATAGAATTGCTGAAGTTAACGCTTTCTTGACCCATATTTGCTTATGATAAATATTCCTGTGGAAAGGTCATATCAGGACTACCTTTGACTGTAAGCATAAAGAATTTCATTTTGAAGCGCATCTGAAATCTTAGTTGAACAACGTTGAACAATGTGGTGTATCAACACACTGTAGAAATGTCATTGGAGTGATGAAAAGATTACATCCCCACTCCTACTATCCACGATCACATGAGAGTGGTATCGTGACTTGTAGTGTTGAACAGCGTGATGTTGTACATCACTATGTAATCGCGTAGTGATGAGTAGTGTTTTACAGATAAGTGTTGTGTTGTGGAATTAAGTATTATGTAGTATAGTGTATATCTGTGTAATGTAGTGTAGTGTACTATTATGGAGTGTAGTGTATGACTGTGTAGTGTAATACTGTGTAGTGGAGTGCTTTATAGTGTAGTGTATTACTGTGTAGTGTAGTGTATTAGTGTAATGTGTAGTGTATTATTATGTAGTGTAGTGTATTACTGTAAAGTGTAGTGTATTACTGTGTAGTGTAGTGCATTACCGTATAATGTAGTGTATTTCTATGTAGTGTAGTGTATTACTATGTAGTGTAGTGTATTACTATGTAGTGTTTTAACGGATAGTGTTGTGTATTAATTTAAAGTGTAGTGTACTACTGTAATGTGTAGTGTATGATTATGTAGTGTAGTATATTACTGTGTAGTGGAGTGTATTACTATGTAGTGTAGTATATTACTGTGTAGTGTAGTGTATTATTATAAAGTGTTGTGTAGTTCTATGTAGTGTAGTGTGGTGTAGTGTAGTGTAGTACTGTATAGTGTAGTATTATGTAGTGTAGTGTAGTGCTGTGTAGTGTAGTAGTATATAATGTAGTTGTGTGTAGTGTAGTGTAGTTCTCTGTAGTGTAGTACTGTGTAGTGTAGTGTAGTTATGTGTAGTGTAGTACTGTGTAGTGTAGTGTTGTTGTGTGCAGTGTAGTGTAGTTCTCTGTAGTGTAGTACTGTGTAGAGTAGTGTAGTTATGTGTAGTGTAGTGTAGTTCTGTATAGTGTAGTGCGGTGTAGTGTAGTTCTGTGTAGTGTATTGTAGTTCTGTGTATGGTAGTAGTATGCAATGTAGTTATGTGTAGTGTAGTTAAGTACTGTGTACTGTGGAAGTATGTAGTGTAGTGTAGTAATGTGTAGTGTTGTTATGTGTAGTGAGATGTTGTACTGTGTAGTGTGGTGTAGTGTAGTTTAGTACTGTGTAGTATAATGTGATGTAGTATAGTACTGTGTAGTGTAATGTGATGTAGTATGGTACTGTGTAGTGTGGTGAAGTGCTTTGTAGTTCAGTTTAGTGTAGTTTAGTACTGTGTAGTGTAGTAGTATGTAGTGTAGTGTTGTTTAGTGTAGTGTGGTGTAGTGTAGTGTAGTTCTGTATAGTGTAGTGTGGTGTAGTGAAGTACTGTGTAGTGTGGTGTAGTGTAGTTCTGTGTAGTATGGTGTAGTTTAGTTTTGTGTAGTGTGGTGTAGTGAAGTACTGTGTAGTGTGGTGTAATGTAGTTCTGTGTAGTGTGGTGTGTTGTAGTACTGTGTAGTAGTATGTAGTGTAGTGTAGTTCTGTATAGTGTAGTGTAGTTCTTTGCAATGTGATGTAGTGTAGTACTGTGTAGTATGGTGTAGTGTAGTTCTGTGTAGTATGGTGTAGTGTAGTACTGTGTAGTGTGATGTAGTGTAGTTCTGTGTAGTATGGTGTAGTGTAGTTCTGTGTAGTGTGGTGTAGTGTAGTACTGTGTAGTGTGGTGTAGTGTAGTACTGTGTAGTGTGGTGTGGTGTAGTACTGTGTAGTAGTATGTAGTGTAGTGTAGTTCTGT
>NW_018408310.1:802877-915749 GCF_002113885.1 Mizuhopecten yessoensis
GGGTGGGTGACAACTACTTGCATGTATGTGGATTAATAGATATAATATAGATATAACGTCCCTTTCAGCAAATTATAAGGAAAACAAACTTTAACATGAATAGTCTATTGATTACACTATTTGTAAGGTGAAAGTATCAGAAATTCTAAACCTGTCCAACAGTTAACGTGTTGAATATCATCGATATTCGACCGACACAACGGACAAAGGCTCATGATGTTACCTCTAAAAGACTTCACGCCTACACAGGGAGTGTTGGTACAATACACTGTCAATATTCCGTCAGTGACAGTAAATCACGGAAGGTAAATATGATACCTGCTCTTAGCTCTTTATCGTTATTTATATATTTCCCCTTTTAAGACCAACACTCGGTGAAATAGTCGTTGAAATAGGTCGATATGCATACTCATAATTACATTGTATAACGTGAACATGATATCACGTAGTTGTACGTATTCATTTTACCTAATCATAACTGCCAAGTCTCTGAACTTTTGGAAAAAGAACCCCGAGTATCACCCTAAACTTAAAAAAAACCCCAAAAAACAGCAGGATTCCTAACGCCTTTAATTTTGTTCACATTCATTAATCGATTTCTTAGTTCAGTTAATACCAATATGCTTTGCTCTGCTGTTTTCTCAATTAATGGTTTACTTATGTGTGGTAAAAAACAAAGTCTTAAAATCTCTTCCGCGGTTTTAAGTGTTACGTCACAATTCCATCGATGATAATTTCGCAGGTTGAAAAATATGAAAGCTATTTTTGATACCAACTCAAAACTTCAAATCACCAAGTGTCATAAGTAGAAAAGTCAAAAACCAATCAATGCTGACGATTTTTATTATTGTTTATCGTGAATTATGTATGCATCTAATCTACTTTTGACCATAGTGGACTTAAAAGTGGGATACTCATTCATAAAGGACTTATCATTTACGTCACCATCCATACAATGTCTTAACTTAAGCTATCCTATGGCGTAAAGAAACATATACATCGCCGTAAAAATCTATGTTTGATGATCATTCATTCACCGCACATTTCCCAATGAACATTTTCTGTCAAACATCAAAAATGAACCATAGAATTATCAGGACTTTTAGCTGACTTATTTCCTCAATCAGCCTCCCGCAGTCTCTTACATGGTCGATCGATATTGAATTTGAAGTGGCGTTTATTCCATCTATTTACGAAATAATTGAATTATTTACGAGATAATTTAAACATTATGTGTTGTACAATAACGCTGAGAAAGAGAGCAGTTTATTACAAGTGTAATATCCGATTAATACCCGCAGTCATGTGTGGAGTTTCCTAGCCGATGTTTAAGCTGTAATTACATTGACAACAGATTCATCGAGAAAACGTAGAACTGTGTGCGTCCCCCTGATTGGGTGTCCCTCCCGTGAGAATACGCCATCAGCGGGTCTCTGCTGTTACCTAATGATCTGTGTTGTAACGGCATCAACACACGACCTTACAAATAATATAATGTGTTTATTTCTTCATATCAGGAGATATGTTCAGATTAAAATATTTGAAATTAAATTCTTCTAGAGAAAAAAATCGAAAATTCAGATTTAATTCATTTTTATTAAAATAATCATTTCACTGATAGATACAAAAATTATGTAAAAAAATATTCAATTTATATGTTTATATTTATTGCATATTTGAATTCAGTCGTTTTGATAAAACTGATGTCATTTAAACTGTTACAGATATAAAAAGTGACATCTGACGCGGTGTGAAATATCACTTGTGGTATTGACCAATTAAAACGTTATCTTATAAAGATTTTTTTTATAAGATTTAAATTTGCTTAAGTGTCTCCCTTGAAACTCAATCTACCGCGAAAAAGAAACTATTTACAGTAGCGATCTCCAATATTATATTATATTATATTACACCTAAAACAATGCTCTTAGTCGTATCAATCCCGCGACTTGTAAATGTATTTGTCCTAGACTGAACTAGAATGTTTACAGTGACACAAATATAAGACAACAACTGTTTTAACGAAACTACAACTTTGAACTAACTGAACGTTACTCATCGTTTGATCAACTATATAGACTCTGTGTTTGTATTCATGATAATATCAAGTTTGATTAAACCTGCAGGTATTTTATTAAACCAATGTAAATCAAATGTCACTCAGTGTCAATCAATTTAGACAAACAACATCAAAACGTACACAAAAGGATAAACATGTAGTGTCAAGAGAATATAACCTTTCAAGAAGAGGAAGAAATTAAAACAGATTTTGTTTTATCCTGAAGCGAAGAATAACAAGCGGGGATGTCCTGTTGATGTCAAGCATTGATTGATGACAATAGACGCTGAACTGATATCGAACCGGGATTTGTTGCAGAATTGAACGAGTTTACACTTGTGTTAAAAAAGTGCAAGATATCTATATATATAAAAAAAGAAGATATATATATATGTATTAAAATATTTTTTTTTGTCACTTTGGAAGTGGAAAAGCTATCATGGAAGTGAATCGTTGTATATGTCGTTGCATTAAAAAGTAGCGCCAGAAGTATTTTCAGTAATTTTACAAACGTTCAATTGATTCTGATCCTGGCGACGAGAAACTGAAAACAAGAAATGTGATTGGCCGACATGCGGTCCGTGATTGGTTCTAAAGCCACATACCTATCATTTTCATCCATAGCAATATTCATAAACACGAAATTGTTTGTAGAATACCTTCGACAGACTCTTGAAATATGTTTACTGGGAATTTATACAGGGCTAAAGGTCGGATGACTATGCAATGTAACTATGGAAGCTGAATAAGTTTTCAATGATCAGAATGTATATAAAAAAAGGCGTTTGCATAAAAGAAAACAGTTTTCATCCAACCATTGTAAATGTCATTGACCACAATTGTCGTGATATCGGCCGCACTATACCTTTAGCATATGTTTGAGCTTTTCAATAGAAGTTACCAGTTAGGTTATTTAGTGGTGAGTAGGACACATCTACCTTGGAAATCTTGATACTTAGAATAGACTCTGGAGTCGTAAATAGAGACTGGATCCTACATTTATCTCGCGAATAGTAATGAGAAATAAACATGAACTGGTTCATACACGTTGGATTCTGTGCCAGAATTAAACCTTTAAATTCGGTTCCATATACAAGAAATGAAGCTGACCATTTCGTGTATTACGAAGTTCGCGGATTATAATGTATATACACATTGTTAAGTGTTCCACATTTTACCATGATATCATGAAGACATTTATTAAAACCATACAAGGCCGATTGGCATGTTCACATAAAACTAATCGGTGTGACAACCTCTGTGAGACATTGGTGATACAAGCTATGATATATCTTGTCTAAAACAGTAGTGTAACTTGTTTCTTGAAGCATTGTTAAGACAAGGTTTCAGAGACCGTGCCCAGAACTTTGGACTGACATGCCCTGTGGGACAAGCTATGAGAGACCGTGCCCAAAACATCGGTCTGACATGCTCTGTGGGACAAGCTATGAGAGACCGTGCCCCGAACATTGGACTGACATGCCCTGTGGGACAAGCTATGAGAGACCGTGCCCAAAACATCGGTCGGACATGCTCTGTGGGACAAGCTATGAGAGACCGTGCCCCGAACATTGGACTGACATGCCCTGAGGGACAAGCTATGAGAGACCGTGCCCAAAACATCGGTCTGACATGCTCTATGAGACAAGCTATGAGAGACCGTGCCCAAAACTTTGGACTGACATGCCATGTGAGACAAGCTATGAGAGACCGTGCCCCGAACATCGGTCTGACATGCCATGTGAGACAAGCTATGAGAGACCGTGCCCCGATCATTGGACTGACATGCCATGTGAGACAAGCTATGAGAGACCGTGCCCCGATCATTGGACTGACATGCTATGTGAGACAAGCTATGAGAGACCGTGCCCCGAACTTTGGACTGACATGACCTGTGAGACAAGCTATGAGATACCATGCCCCGAACATTGGACTGACATGCCATGTGGGACAAGCTATGAGAGACCGTGCCCCGAACTTTGGACTGACATGACCTGTGAGACAAGCTATGAGATACCAAGCCCCGAACATTGGACTGACATGCCTTGTGAGACAAGCTATGAGAGACGTGCCAAGAACTTTGGACTGACATGACCTGTGAGACAAGCTATGAGAGACGTGCCAAGAACTTTGGACTGACATGACCTGTGAGACAAGCTATGAGATACCAAGCCCCGAACATTGGACTGACATGCCTTGTGAGACAAGCTATGAGAGACGTGCCAAGAACTTTGGACTGACATGACCTGTGAGACAAGCTATGAGAGACGTGCCAAGAACTTTGGACTGACATGACCTGTGAGACAAGCTATGAGATACCAAGCCCCGAACATTGGACTGACATGCCTTGTGAGACAAGCTATGAGAGACGTGCCAAGAACTTTGGACTGACATGACCTGTGAGACAAGCTATGAGAGACGTGCCAAGAACTTTGGACTGACATGACCTGTGAGACAAGCTATGAGATACCATGCCCCGAAAATTGGACTGACATGTCATGTGAGACAAGCTATGAGATACCATGCCCCGAGCATTGGACTGACATGCCATGTGAGACTATCTATGAGAGACCGTGCCCAGAACATTGGTCTGACATGCCCTTTGAGACAAGCTATGAGAGACCGTGCCCCGAACATTGGTCTGACATGCCCTTTGAGACAAGCTATGAGATACCATGCCCCGAACATTGGACTGAAATTCCATGTGAGACAAGCTATGAGATACCGTGCCCTGAACATCGGTCTGACATGCCATGTAGGACAAGCTATGAGAGACCGTGCCCTGAACATCGGTCTGACATGCCATGTGGGACCAGCTATGAGAGACCGTTCCCTGAACATCGGTCTGACATGCCATGTGGGACAAGCTATGAGAGACCGTGCCCTAAACATCGGTCTGACATGCCATGTGGGACAAGCTATGAGAGACATTGCCCTGAACATCGGTCTGACATGACATTGTGACAAGCTATGAGAGACATTGCCCTGAACATCAGTCTGACATGACTTTGTGACAAGCTATGAGATACCATGCCCCGAATTTGTCTGACATGCCATGTGAGACAAGCTATGAGAGACCGTTCCCCGAACATCGGTCTGACATGCCATGTGAGACAAGCTATGAGATACCGTGCCCCGAAGAACGGTCTGACATGCCATGTAGGCCAAGCTATGAGAGACCGTGCCCTGAACATCGGCCTGACATGCCATGTGGGACAAGCTATGAGAGACCTTGCACTGAACATCGGTCTGACATGCCATGTGGGACAAGCTATGAGAGACCTTGCACTGAACATCGGTCTGACATGCCATGTGGGACAAGCTATGGGAGACATTGCCCTGAACATCGGTCTGACATGACATTGTTACAAGCTATGAGAGACCTTGTCCTGAACATCAGTCTGACATGACTTTGTGACAAGCTATGAGATACCATGCCCCGAAAATGTCTGACATGCCATGTGAGACAAGCTATGCGATACCATGCCCCGAATTTGTCTGACATGCCATGTGAGACAAGCTATGAGAGACCGTGCCCTAAACATCGGTCTGACATGCCATGTGAGACAAGCTATGAGAGACCGTGCCCTAAACATCGGTCTGACATGCCATGTGAGACAAGCTATGAGAGACCGTACCCCGAACATCGGTCTGACATAACCTGTGAGACAAGCTATGAGAGACCGTGCCCCGAACGTCGGTCTGATATGCCCTGTGAGACAAGCTATGAGAGACAATACCCCGAATTTGGCTGACATGACCTGTGAGACAAGCTATGAGGGACCTTGCCCCAAACATTGGTCTGACATGCCCTTTGAGACAAGCTATGAGATACCTTGCCCCGAACATTGGTCTGACATGCCCTTTGAGACAAGCTATGAGATACATTGCCCCGAACATCGGTCTGACATGCTCTATGAGACAAACTATGAGATACCTTGCCCCGAACATTGGTCTGACATGCCCTTTGAGACAAGCTATGAGATACCTTGCCCCGAACATTGGTCTGACATGCCCTATGAGACAAGCTATGAGAGACCTTGCCCCGAACTTTGGTCTGACATGCCCTTTGAGACAAGCTATGAGATACCTTGCCCCGAACTTTGGTCTGACATGCCCTTTGTGACAATCTATGAGATACCTTGCCCCGAACATTGGTCTGACATGCCCAATGAGACAAGCTATGAGATACCATGCCCCGAACATTGGTCTGACATGCCTTATGAGAAAAGCTATGAGATATCTTGCACCGTACATTGGTCTGACATGCCCTATGAGACAAGCTATGAGATATCTTGCGCCGAACATTGGTCTGACATGCCCTATGAGACAAGCTATGAGATACCTTGCCCCGAACATTGGTCTGACATGCCCTATGAGACAAGTTATAAAAAACCTTGCCCCGAACATTGGTCTGACATGCCCTTTGAGACAAGCTATGAGAGACCATGTATGAGGTATTGGAGAGACAACTACCCAGACAGTACCCAGAACGTTGGTTTGACGTGCTCTGTGAGATACTGGCACAGGTCTCCGTTATCAGCAGCTAACTCAATAACAGAGCCCAACACCATTCAGTAGACAGGCTTAGCTACCTAGCCCGTACCGTTTACCTATATTGCACTTTAAAAGTAGTATTTGACATCAGGGTTTATAGATTTTGGTTTCGAGTCACAGCTGAGTGTCCTAAAACTCTCTACAAAGCAATCAATGCTCCAGAACAATACTGGAGAGAGACAGAAGACCAGGCCGCTATCTCGCTATTCCTACCCCTTTCAACATGTTTTAACATACGATAATATCATATCGATTCAGAATAATTTATGAGAAACAACCGCGAGGTTTTTACTCTCCCAATAACGTTTAAATGCCGGACCGTTTACAGCAGCACTCACTTTACTGTGAACACAGAACAACCCAGTGTGTTAATCATACCATTAATTTGACAATTTCTGGTGAAAGTTTGTTAACTTTTTGATCCGACTAAAAAGAACTCTGCAAATTTCAAATAGTATTAATCTATTGTTTTGAGATATTTATTCAATATCAGTATGTCCACGAGTGTGTACAATTCGGTGACCAAACCAATGCCTGCGGACACGGAAACGGTCAAGCGGAGACTGGCCTTCCAAAAGAGCTACAGCCAAGAAGTAAGTACAATGTAATTGACCATTGCAGCTTGGACGCTGACTATTCCAGCGTGACGTGAAATTAAGTAAGTCTATATCTAGTCTAAGACAATGTGTAGGACAATTCTGTTATAATATTTGTATGTTCCGTTTTTACACATTTTTATGAAGAACTTCAAGTCCAATACCGACGGTTAGAATTGTATCTGATCTTGATCTACAGAATGTTTGGTCCCTGTAGCATGACGAGGAAGATTCACCCCTAAATTGGAGTGTTTAATATTCAAAGACATTTTGTGTTCTTGATGACGTTTTTGTGTTATAATTTCAGTACTATATCGACGCAGCATAAAACGAAACATCGACTCTTTATCATTCGTAAAAAAAAAAAAATGTTAAAATGTCTGAGATTGCTTTACAGCAACATCCAATAATTTACAGCAATGTATACATTGTCATGATCAGTTTGTGTTTTACAGGACACAAGTCTACTCTTCTTTGTCCATTACAGCATACAAATCAGATATACTTTGTCTATGATTTACAGCATACAAGTCTGTTGTATCCCGTCTGAGTATTACAGCATGCAAATCTGATTTACTTTGTCTATCACGGCATGCACATTTAGTTTATCTATTACACCAAACAAGTCCACTTTACACCGTCTGAATATTGCAGCATACACATTTTCTTATGTTTGCGTATTACAAAATTCAAATATGTTTTACCCGTCAGTGTATTATAGCATACAAATCGGTTTTACCCGTCAGTGTATAACAGCACACAAGTCTGTTTTACCCGTAACTGTATTACAGTATACAAATCAGTTTTACCCGTCTGTGTAATACGGCAAACAAGTATGTTTTACTCGTCCGTGTATTACAGTATACAAATCAGTTTTACCCGTCTGTGTAATACGGCATACATGTATGTTTTACCCGTCTGTGTATTACAGTATACAAATCAGTATTACCCGTCAGTGTATTACAGCATAACAGTCTGTTTTACCCGTCACTGTATTACAACATACAAATCTGTTTTACCTGTCTGTGTATTACAGCATACAAGTCTGTTTACCCGTCTGTGTATTACAGTATATAAATCAGTTTTACGCGTCTGTGTATTACAGTATACAAATCAGTATTACCCGTCAGTGTATTACAGCATAACAGTCTGTTTTACCCGTCTGTGTATCAAAGGATACAAGTTCGTTTTACCCGTCTGTGTATTGCAGCATCGAAATCTGCTTTAACCGTCTGTTTATTACAGCATCCAAATCTGCTTTACCCGTCAGTGTATTACAGCTTACATGTCTGTTTTACCCGTCACTGTATTACAGCAAACAAATTTATTTTTACGCGTCCGTGTATTACAGCATACAAATCTGTTTTGCCCGTCTGTGTATTACAGCATACAAATATTGTTTACCCGTCTGTGTATTACAGCATACAAATCCGTTTTACCCGTCTGTGTATTACAGCATACAAATCTGTTTCACCTGTCTGTGTATTACAGCATACAAGTTCGTTTTACCCGTCTGTGTATTACAGCATACAACTTTGTTTTACCCGTCCGTGTATTACAGCATTCAAATCTGTTTACCCGTCCGTGTATTACAGCATACACATTTTTTTTCCCCGTCTGTGTATTACAGCATGCAAATCTGTTTTACCCGTGTGTGTATTACAGTATACAATGTGTTTTACCCGAATGTGTGCATTACAGCACTCTAATCTGTTTTATCCGTCAGTGTATTACAGCATACAAGTCTGTTTTGTTTTGTGTATAGCAGCCAACAAGTCTGCTTTACTTTACTGCCATCGTTCTTCGTCATTAGTTCAACCGGGAATAATGATTAGATAAAAACCCACCAGCAAATGATAAGAGTATCATAAACTTTTGAAGAGTCTTCACATGTTAGTATAAATTGTGTACTTGATTGAAGTTAAACATTTTAATTTCCTGAAGTAGGTTTGTAGGATGGCTTTATAATTATGTATCGTATATTTTAATTCAGTAAGAGACCATACAAATTGTAAGATGTTTGTTTACGTAGATGTACAATGTTGCATCTCAAAATGATATTTTTTTAAACGTACATTTTGCTGCAGACATTTCAGGTAATATGTTGTATATACAATGTATATGTGACACACATACATATGTATATACAGTATCTGTATGTGTGACAAACATATATATGTATGTTTAACCTGTCCTCACGTGTACTGCACACTCCAAAACTTTGCAGTATCTTCAACCAGTTGAAGAAGGCAAATACAAGGAAGAAGATATGCATTACCTGTATGTGTGACACACGTACATATGTATGTACATAACCTGTATATGTGACACACGTACATATGAACATACATTACCTGTATATGTGACACACGTACATATGTATATACATTACCTGTATATGTGACACACGTACATATGTATGTAGATTAACTGTTATGTGACACACGTACATATGTATGTAGATCACCTGTATTGACACATGTACATATGTATATTCATTACCTGTATATGTGACACGCGTACATATGTATGTAGATTACCTGTATATGTGACACACGTACATATGTATGTAGATTACCTGTATTGACACACGTACATATGTATGTTGACACACGTACATATGTATGTTGACACACGTACATTTGTATATACAAGATGTACATTACCGGTATATGTGACACACGTACATATGTACATACATTACCTCTATGTGTGACACACGTACATATGTATGTTGACACACGTACATTTGTATATACAAGATGTACATTACCGGTATATGTGACATACGTACATATGTACATACATTACCTCTATGTGTGACACACGTACATATGTATATACATTACCTGTATATGTGACACACGTACATATGTAGATACATTATCTGTATATTTGACACACGTACATATGTATATGCATTACCTGTATTGACACACGTACATATGTATATACATTACCTCTATGTGTGACACACGTACATTTGTATATACATTACCTGTAAATGTGACACAGGTACATATGTATATAGATTACCTGTATATGTGACACACGTACATATTATATTCTTTACCTTTATATGTGACACACGTACATATGTACATACATTACCTGGATATGTGACACACGTACATATTATATACATTACCTGTATAGGTGACACACGTACATATGTACATACATTACCTGGATATGTGACACACGTACATATTATATACATTACCTGTATAGGTGACACACGTACATATGTACATACATTACCTGGATATGTGACACACGTACATATTATATACATTACCTGTATATGTGACACACGTACATATGTAGATACATTATCTGTATATTGGCACACGTACATATGTATATGCATTTCCTGTATTGACACACGTACATATGTAAATACATTACCTGTATATGTGACACATGAACCTATGTACATACATTACCTGTATATGTGACACACGTACATATGTATATACATTACCTCTATGTGTGACACACGTACATTTGTATATACATTACCTGTAAATGTGACACACGTACATATGTATATAGATTACCTGTATATGTGACACACGTACATATTATATACATTAACTGTATATGTGACACACGTACATATGTATGTAGATTAGCTGTATATGTGACACACGTACATATGTACATACATTTCCTGTATATGTGACACACGTACATATGTAGATACATTATCTGTATATTTGACAAACGTACATATGTATATGCATTACCTGTATTGACACACGTACATATGTATACCCATTTCCTGTATTGACACACGTACATATGTAAATACATTACCTGTATATGTGACACATGAACCTATGTACATACATTACCTGTATATGTGACGCACGTACATATTATATACATTACCTGTATATGTGACGCACGTACATATGTATATACATTACCTGTAAATGTGACACAGGTACATATGTATATAGATTACCTGTATATGTGACACACGTACATATTATATACATTACCTCTATATGTGACACACGTACATATGTATATACGTTACCTGTATATGTGACACACGTACATATTATATACATTAACTGTATATGTGACACACGTACATATGTATGTAGATTAGCTGTATATGTGACACACGTACATATGTACATACATTCCCTGTATATGTGACACACGTACATATTATATACATTACCTGTATATGTGACACACGTACATATGTATATACATTACCTGTATATGTGACACCGGTATGAAAACCTGGTTATGGGACACAACTGCGAACGGTAAAGCCTCGTTATACTGCCACCATGTGTCCAGAGAACTGTCGGCGTTAATAAGGGGCTTGGCCATAAATTGAGGGAAATGTTGAAAGGAATTCTTTCGAAAACGAGGAAAAGGGACATTGGAATTTGTTCGCAGTAAACGAGATGGAAAATGAGACTAGGGGCATTATATCGAGGTTTTATTGTATGAATTTAGTTAACCTGAATGTGTGACACACGTGTGTTTGTACATTGATGACATAAGGTACCTGTATTTGTTTCAGACCTGTATAGATATATTAATTAACTGTTCACTACGCACCTGGTTGATACATACATCACCTGTATTTATGACACAGGTAGGTACATTGTAGGAGCCTAGATTACCTGTGATTCTGACATGCTAAAGAAGAAAGACGCAGTATCTTTATTTGTGAAACCCAATTTTAGGTTAAGTGATTCCAAATACATTGCTTTCGTGTGTTTGTAACACATACATGTATGCGCATTCATTGCCTATTAAACTACGGGAAGTAAATATTACACCAAGTTACACGTAGCTACATTAAGTACCCGTTATGGTGACAAACTTAAAAAGGTCCTTTGATTTTGTATAAGTACACAAGTTTCATAATATCCTATTAAACGCTATGCATTTTGTAACAATAGGGATAGCAATGAAATTATATCAATACTGCAAGCGGCGAATATATTTAACATGGGAATGCGAATCGCTGACATATTAGGAATCCATTTATTTAGGAGTAGAACACCACAATATCGTATATAGATTAGGAGATACAACATGCAGTATTCTGTTGTAATAAATCTAACGTTGAAATTTATTTGACATCAACATAAACAAGATCCAAATACATTTACCGTTGAACTGTAACTTCTAGCAACAGGAAAGACGGAATGAAAACCATACCCACGGTGAAACGTCGAAATGTGTTAACAGAAACAATGTTTTTGTATCAATAAGGAAATGTCGGTATTAATGTGTTCTCTAAGCACTGCGTAGGGAAGTTAAATACGTCCGATGTGGAACACTAGTGTATAATAACTCATCCAATAAAGGTGCACCTATTCAGAGCTTCTTTTTTTCTTCTTATTTATTCATTTAATTATTTAAGTTTTAAGTAATTACTTTGCTTATTCATATTTGAATCCTGACGCGGGAACGCATAAAATATATGTTTTAAAATGTTAAGTATCATACCGGCTGAAGTAATGAAACGAAACGTCATTTCAATATGATGCCACTAACTGGACGTTCGGTTAGCAAAAGACTATGCTTCGCCAAAAGAAACTCGGCATCTGACCAGAAACGATCCATAAACAAACTTGCTGTGCAGCATGATCTTAAAGTATACCTCCGGTATACAATACGCTTTCATGCTCCTCTCAAATATGTCCAAATATGAATTGTATTTATTTGATGTTGGTAACTAAGTGTGTGTATGCGTTTTTCGTTAATAAAACCCTTCTTTTCTGTTTCTCTTTTTTAAACAAATTTCTCTATATAAACAATTTCATTTTAAAGTATTATGACTTTTCCTATTATTTCAAATGTGAATGACCTTTAATTTACTTTCTATACAATCAAGTTAACGAATCAGCGTCATTGTCGAAAATGAACCAAAACTGTTTTTCAAAATACAGGGTGAAAAAAAATCCCTTTTCTCTAGGGACTCTCCTGTAACCTCCTGTCACTTGTTTGCATTACCTTGCACTTTTTCGACTTTATTTTGCGCGTTCGTTTATACACGTAACACCAGACTGTTCGATAAAGACAATTAGCTTGAACATGGCGAATGATGTTAGTGTCAACAGCTCGTTCAAATTGATTGATATTTATATATTTAATATTGTGTTTACCGATATGATCGCTTTGAAAGTTCATCGTGTTGGTTAAAATAAACACGCGTTTTTGTTGATAATTATGTCGGCTGTGCCACACAATGCGATTTTGTTAACTAGAAAAGAATTTTGAAATGAGAATTGCGTATACATACAAATACTCCAATCGATTTCAACGGTCGCTTTCCCACAAGTGTCCGTTTTTGGAACACTGACTTTAGCTTTGTATCAAGTGATATTGTGTATTAATTGTTTCTCTCTCATGATCGCTATAGTTGTGCAACAAGTTCCTAAAATCATGAAACTAAAAAAAGCAATTCCCTTGTGCATAACGCAATACCATGGCAACCGATGTGCATTTATAACAGAGAACGCATTACAACTCATTTTGTGTATCATGATTCTCTGGTGATTCGGCCAAAATGAAAGAATTTATTGTTCATGAACGACGATTAATGTCGCTATTAAATTAACAAGGATGAGCATGCCACTGGTTACTCCGTGTTGGTTCGGTAATCAAACCTGTGTCATTTAAAAAGCATTCCACACAATTAAACATCAAAGTTGTCGTGCATTTCCTCCCGAATGTCAAACTGTTGATTGCCGATCACGAGGCTACGCATTCTTTTCTCTTAGAGATTCGTGCCTGCTCCCCTGTGATTGTGGCAGTTAATGATATCAAAAGCATAAAGGTCCTACAATTCTTCTATTTTTTCACCTTCATTAGAACAGAGCTAAAAACGTAATTTTGAGTTTTTATTCCGGAAGACAATTGACATGTGCAATTTTGATACCTGATATCAGGAAATTCAGACCAGGCCAATACCATTTCCGGGCCTGAAACCCGTTCTGTTTTGAGTTAGTGGGGCATGCTACAGTCAAAGCCATTTAGTACTAGAAATGTCCATATAGGGTTACAACCTATCGTATAACAATGAATCATGTAACAGGAAGCTGTAGGATACAGACTATCTAACACATACCGACATACCATCATTTTTTTAATTTTATACTTTGTCCTTATATGACTGGGCATTCCGGGAAACTTTGTACATTATGCTGCTAAATACGTATTGCTCAGTGATTGACAGTTGTATGACGTTTGAACAATCAATGAATTACAAATTAATGGAGGTAAATACTATTATATATTTAAAAAAAATCTTATTTTCACAATAACTTCATGTGTACCAAATTATTCAGCAGATACTAGCGAATGTGTTTATTCACAAATATGGACTAGAATGCAGAGATACGTGTTCTGAAGTTATGGTCGATTGTCAAAGTTACATCTTTTCTTCATAAATGCCTTAAATAAACAATTATCATCAAAGTCAGGAATTGTCGAACAAAATATATAATATAAAATAAGTTATGGTAAGTTCTTGAATTTCTTTCAATTGAATATTTTGTTTTCGTCAAAAGAATCTTTTTCATTTTCGTTGATGTGATGAATCAAGTAAAAAAAACTAGCGTTAAATATGATTTCGGTGTGCATTGGGAGCAAGACTGCAACTTAGAATAACTTATCTTAGAAGGAAAGTATTAGAGAATAACAGTCAATCACTCATTAGATGCGGCATACCGAGAGCTGATCCTCAAACATCTCTTCCCGAAGGCCGGAATTTCTCTGTCCACGTCGTCCAGAGCTGACTGATTCTACATGGGTGTGTTCCACCCTGTGGGATACATTCATTTTATGTCGTATATGGGTAAATGTGGCAGAAGGTATTTTTATTGCGGTAATAATGGGTACGAAGCGCAATGCTTCCTCGAAATTCGACGATACATTAGAAAAATGACATTTTGATAATGGATATATTTTGATCCGGTGTCCTGTGGAAAAAAATGAACTCCCAGGAAACATATCAAATTTTAAGCAGACTATCTATAACACAGAATTAAATCAATGTGTCATAATTCCACAAGGTAGGTTGTTCAGAGAACAGTCATCCTCGTCATATTCTCTACTGAAGATACCATTCTTTTATCAGGGGATGTTTCTCAATATTTTTCTTTGAATTAACGCAGATATATGTCTGCGGGATTACAAATGGTAGCATATTTATTTTCAAATTCCGTATTCTTTTATTTTATCAAATAATCTTTATATATTTTACAACAATCATGAAACTAGTTATTTCAACTTATATAATCACTCTTGTTCGTCTGGATGTAAGCGCGGTGATCTGGAACCGTAGTACATGGAGAGGGCCCACGTGGTCGGGCTAGTGACCCCATACATTTTCACGTCCGATCGAGGAATCGAATCTCGGATATTCATTGCTCCACCAGACCACCCGACCACCCGAACAAAATAGTTCTTCGTATTCGTAAATCACGGCACGTCAACAAATTGCCTGATACGTTCAGTTTCATAATTGCTTATTCAATATTAAAGTCTACATCATTTATGTTAGAGTTATAATCTAAAGAATGACATAATGCACCTCACGAACGCGCTAGGACACGTGCATGAACGTGAAGCCGCGTGCTCGTCGATCAGTAGGACTAACTACTTTGGTGCTGATTACACTGTAAACAACCATGTTCACACGTAACGTTATACTAAGCCATGTGTTACCGATAAAAACACGTAACAGCATACTAGGCGATGTGTTACCGATACGGACAACAATAACCCCTAGAAACAGGATATGCGTTTATTAAGTATTAATTTGCCGTCACTGCGTTACATTTTATGACTCTTCTGCATATTTCTGCTAAATGTCATTCTGCATAGTTCATTGATAGGCTTTTGTAGAAAAGCCTGGTTGTAACGATCTTGATGAAACAGATACTCGCGTGCTACAATAGCGTCACTCTAATCTGGGGCCTAATGACGATTTATATGACGTTTGTAAAACGTTTATAATTTTCGCAAAGTTGTTTTGATTCCCATGGGAGCGAGGATGGTTACACATACTCGTTACCGAATACAATGGTTTACCAGCTTCACTGATTTTTCTGTGTTCACAGTCCAACAGTCAATTACAAAGTCACGTGATAACTTATTAGTATGTCAAGAATTCCCGTGCGGTGCTTCGATCTAATATGTACCGTCAGCTCGTAACATCCGCTTGTATGGGGAAGTGATATAGTAGTCTTTGCTGTACACGGGCTGCATTTTGTCATGTCGAAAACTTAGGATGTGTAGTTAGTGGCAACGGGGATATGCATTTAAGGACAAACCTTAAAGTCCACCAGCAGAGTCAACCATTTCGTTAAGTATATCGACGATGTGCTATCTATAAATAAAAACAAATTTCTTGACAACGTCGAACGCATGTATACAGTTATCAAAAATAATTTTATGATAAAAGTGCTAAATTTGAACTTTAATTTAATATCTCATTATATTCGTTATTTAGCGTATTTTAAACTACAAACTTTCATTCAATTTATTCCATCGTGTGACATAAATATAATGAATATCCTGGAACTATTTGTGTAAATTGTTTCTCCTTAACTTGTGTCAATTTAGATAAGTTATATTTATGAAGCATGTCCTTTAAAGTCGACATGTGTCATTGTTGTCAGATTAACTCATGCATTTACTTAGTCAATCTTATACCATATATCTTTCAACTTAACTATATTACGTAACAGGATTAACTGGTGATAACAACACCCCACACAAGTGTTGTTATACATTCCTGAACTCTTACACAACATCCGCTTTCCTCAGTCTTTACTTAAAAACATGGACACCTGTATACTAAGCTGTACGATAAGCGTGACGTTTTAGATTATTTTTTTTCAATCTTCAGCTTTCCCTTTCTTGATAGTAACATTTCTGCTCCCTTAATGTGTATGTGTAACCATCCCCGCTCCCAGTAGAATCTAAACAACTTGGCGAAAATTATTAACATTTTACAAACGCCATATAACGCTCTTACGGTGCAATACATCCTGTCAAAGCTCCGCTAGGTTGTATCCATAACGCAATTTATAACATGGACGATACTACATTGAGAACAGGGTAATTATGTGATAGATATAAATATTTTTAGCGAACATGTGTGAAGTTGGGAAAGTTGCAGTTGTTGTATATAGGGTAAGTGTGCAACACAAGTTTATTATTCATTTCTACACCATTTAATTATATTGTCAGATTAACATTGCTTCATTAGATTCGTCGAAACGCTTTATATAAAATAAATTAAAATAATTGCGACGTCCAATACCAGCTGTTTCAGAGGAAATTGGCAATTTTATTCTATAAATAATTTTGTTATATCTAAGTTTAGTCTCACAAACGTTTGATTTCGTATTATTTGAAAATTAATGGATTCACTTAAGGAAAATTAAGCAATATATCTCTGGAATAAATTAATTTCTTTTGAATTGAATTCAAAATTATTGCCTGTACCTGATGAAGTATACTCTATAAGTCCGCTAAATGTAGATTGTAAAACAGGTTTCAGAATAATATTCAAATATATATTTGATTGTATTAATACTTTAACTAGTAAACAATCCCTATTCTAATTAATCATGATATTTAATATTTGATGAGGTGATCGTCTTCTATACCCTCACTATGAGGGGTGTCATTTTAAACGCATGAATGCATATCAAGTTGCGTACAATATGATACACACACACACACACAACACACACACACTCACACACACACACACTTTGGAGAGTGAACACTAACCAGCAATCAGCTCAGATCTCCTTTTGTTTGCTTGTATTAAATACTTGCCAAGATTTCTAATGTCGGATACATTCTCACAAGTAAGTAGTTGCACTAATTTATACATACTTGTATGTCTTACATAATATTTCTTGATTAGTTTCAACCTTATATCAATATAGCAAGGACATTTTAAAATAAAATGGAACTCATCCTCGACATCATTCGGGTCACATACTGTACACAATCTGTTTTGTCTTTAAGTTCTAGTATATCTACCACACTCAATATTAAACTTATGTGCAGACATTCGAATTTTACATATTTGTTTTAAGTAATTTATGTTTACATGTTTTGATAGATAATACTGGTGACCAAAACTACCCTCATTTTGATACAATGCTCCTTTAGGAGAAGATTGATTTTTTTCCAAAACATAATTCTGTATAATTCTTGTTTACACTCATTAACCAAATGTCATTATTACAAAGCATATCATCATAGCATAACCTTAAAATACAATTTCCTACATTTCTCAATTTTATCCAATATTTGAATATACGTAATTTTTCGATATCTGGTAGGCATGGAAGCCCCAAACTTCTGCTCCATAACTTAAAACACTATTTACATAAGTATCAAAAACAGACAATTGTGTTTCTATATTAAAATGATTTTTCTTACAAACATTTAATAATGCAAACAATGCTTTTCTCCCCTGGCCAGCAACTTGCTTTTGAGTTTGTCTAAATTTCCATTAACGAAAATTGATAGATATGTTTGTTAAAAAAAAACATGATAAAAAATACTACACCGTCTATACAAAATCATAGAATCCGAACTCGAAATCGGTACAGAATGTTATAAGGTAATGAGTAGAAAACAACACAACAAGAGGAGTAATTAGTATAAGCTTTTAGCTTGTTTTCGAATCCTCTGTATATAATGTTTTGAAGTATGTATAATGTGCAAAAAAGGAAATAAAAAGATATATAAACTAAACAAAGGGATACCATTATAAACTCCAGCGAAACAACGAAGTTGAATCAAAGTGCCGCGTAAGGACAAATTTTAAAATTCATTACAAGCTTTCATGGAACCATACAATTATATATCTAGTATTTTATAATAGAAATATCTATATCATATTCATCATAATGTAACTGTACTGTTAATAGTATTTAAGAACGTAAAACATTGCTAACACGTATTACAACACTAAAGGCTTCACGGCATGTCTGTTATTATATAAATTATATAGGAATTCAATAATAACCCGCGGAATAGGAGCATCGTCACCTTTGTCTACGTCATCACTGTTAACATTGTATCACGTGATAATCGTACCAGCTTCAAACTTGATTTGTAATATTTGTTATAAAAAGAACTCGCAATTGATAAACATCGTTGAGTCACTTTCATTTGACATTCATGGGTGGCATAGGTCCCAGCATTACTGAAGCCATATTGTCCATGCATCACTGGAGCGCTAGTGGGACCTACATGTCGTTTGTGATTATATCAACTCTCATCATACACGACTCAATATTCAATAATCATTATATTGTGTTCATATCACGTGTTGTAATGGACATAAAAGAATATATTCCATTGTAAAAAGTGTCCATTTCAAAAGAACGCCTTTTATTTCCTATTTCATGGATAAATTTTCAATATCTTCTTTAAAAATTTATGACGGAATGTAATGATGATTTATATGACTTAACATTATATATCTATGTAAAAAGATAAACTGACTTTTTAATGATACTTGACGCCAACTATTGTCTACAGAATGCCTCATATTTCACAGAGAATTTCCATATTCAAACAAAAATATCCATTTCAAGGACAATTTTATCATAAATAAACAATGTTTCAGGACGGCATGGCGTTTTCTAACCTTACTATTATTTTATTTTATACATCCTATCAGAACCGATCTGAATAAAACAGTCGATTCTTATCACTGAAACTGGTCATCCCTTTATTTCTATAAATTGGAAGTTCAGCTATCAAGCCTATCAAACACACAACTCCGACAGGTTATAGCTACAAACGTCATTACAATAATGTCAATACAGCTATGTAAGGGAACAAAGATACCAGCTAGATAATGATCCAAAGTCCATGTGTTAGAGGTGTCATGTTAGTACCACTGTGTTCGTTTGTATATGCTATAACACGTAATTTTTGTTAGGATACAAGCCGGTGCATAGATCGTTTCATATAGTGGTTCAATGTTATACATAACCAATTCAGTTGATTATCATAATATGCATCAATAACAACCTATTGCTTTTACTCTCAAAACTAAAATATACATTTATTTACAGCATACTCCCAATTACCAAAATATAAAACATAAACAGTTTATTCTTCAGAATCAAAATTTATGTTATCAGTGGTATACTCGTTAACAACCAAAATTTATAGCATTGGTAATATAGTCGTCAAGTACGAAAATTTACAGCATTAGCTGTATACTCGTTAAATATCAATTTACAGCATTAGCTGTATACTACAAGTTACCAAAATTTACAGCATTAGCTGTATACTCTTTAAATACCAATATACAACATTAAAGTATACTCAAAATTACCAATAGTTACAGCATTAGCTGTATACTCGTTAAATACCAATATACAGCATTAAAGTATACTCAAAATTACCAAAATTTACAGCATTAGCTGTATACTACGTTCGTAGTGTGGTAACACAGAGACTACTATCTAACCGTAATTGTTGCTAGATGATGACTTCGTCTATTTATGTCAATTATGCTGAAGTAGGAGCTCGTTCTGTTCCCTGTAATGTTGTCAGGTGGTGTCCCAATCCTTAGGAAGAGGCAAGAAAAAAAAAGATTAAATGATTCGGAGGAAATTGCGGCTTTGTCCTGTAAATTCAGTTACCGACCTTATCAATATTGGATGTGACTAAACCGCAGTATGGCTGTCATTCTCCGCTAGTCGAAATACCGGAAATTTACCCTAAAGAGTCGCAATCTCGCTAGAGTCTGCGGCCTATTGAGACTTGGCGCTCTCCGCGTGTTTTGAGGGGCGACCTCTACCTTGTCTGTCCGTCCGTTGTGCATAAAGGCCAAGCTGTTTTCTTTAACGTGGATTGATTTTTCATTAAGAAGGAACACCGTCTGACAAACACGAATAAGAAAGAAGGACGCTTGACAGTTATTAGAGATTATTCTCAGATTTTAGTTTTATTCTGAAATAATATTTTTGTACAAAATATTGAACGCAGACGACCTCAAAATTTCAATAACAAATTGTTGGCATAATTCACTCTGAAACGTTTCACTCTGAGCAGACAATGCAATATTAAGTGTCATAATTAAAATATATTTCGACAGGTTATGCTGGTTCGATAAAATCATGTGTTTGACAAACTGGGCATGGCCTGCTCACAGACAAATGGAATACATTTCATTTTGTGTGTGTGTGAATTTAGATTAAGCATGATGTGCTAGCAAAGGACCTCGGATCGTTCTGAACTTTAAAACATCTTACTAATGGTAAGGGCATCTTAATTCATACAATTTGAAAATAACGATCATCAGTAATATTTAAAGGATTGGTAAAAAAACACTGACTGTTTATTCATGGTCTTCTTGAAATCATAAATGCATATTGGCACTCGGTAGTCTCCTTACTTACATACACAGTTTCCTACACGTACGCGCAGATTACTACAAAAACAGTGAACGACTGTTTGACAACGGATTGTCCAGCAGTTCGAATTTTTAAAACTGATATCAAATTACAAAGTGTGGTGCAATGTTGTTTGATTCACATTCGTCTTACAACACTGACAGCTAAACGATGGCCAGGTGAGTTACCCAAGGTCAGTACTTTTAATCAAGGTCAGTTGTATTACTCAAGGTCACGTGTGTCACTAATGGTCGGTAGGGTTTATCGATGTCATTAGTTTTATTAAATGTCAGTTATGTTGTTCAGGGTAAGAACGGTTACATAAGATTAGTCGTGTAGTCGGCAGTGTAAATCAAGGTCACTAGTGTTAGCTAAGGCCAGTCGTGTAGTCAAAGTCAGCAGTGTAAATCAAGGTCACTAGTGTTAGCCAAGTTCAGCAATGTTACGGTAGGTCAGCGGTGTTACTCAAAATCAGAAGTATTACTCAAGTTGTGCAGTCAAAATCAACATTGTTACTCAGCAGTGTTACTCAAGGTCAGTCAAGTCAAACAAGGTCAGTCGTGTCACTCAAGGTCAGATGTGTTACTCAAGGCCATTAGTAGTGATACTCAAAGTCAGAAGTGATACCCATAGTCAGAAGTGTTACTCGAAGTCAGTAGTGTCACTCAAGACCAGTATTGATACTCAAGGTCAGTCGTGTTATTCAAGGTCAGCCTTGTCACTCAAGGTCATTAGTGTTCCTCAGTTATGTTTCTGGTGTAATACATTGTCAACAAAACGAGAAAAGTGTATAAGACACCAACTTAGTGTGTGAAATTGAGGAAGTATGACCGCTTGTCATGGCGATACTAGAGTAAGTTTAACATAAGGACAGACATATGATTTGGATATTGCGTGTATATATACTATTTACACATTTAAAAGATGCATCTAATCAATATGTGTGGCGTCGGTATGATCCCACGCAAATTACATCGATGTTTTAACTATCAGCTTAAATATCAAGATACATTGTATCTAATATAATCATTTGACGAGGTTGTTCACAGACAGCCAGTTAATCACTTTGTTTTCGTCTTGCATCATTTATCCTGATAAAGGAAAAACAATTGATTACTTTTCATGAACTGTTGTTACTCGCTTTTTTTTTATGAGAATCCGGACCATAAATTGCAGTTTTGTGAATTACGAACAATACTTGCGAATAGCTCTACATAATTCTACTTCCGCTTCACCATGGTAACAGCCGCCATGTTGTTGATCCATGCTATTCTCACACGCCAAGCAATAAACACAAATGTGATTTTGTTACGTTTTGATTTTATCTTAATTCAGCCATACATTTCTGGGGTTGTATTTTATGTTGTAGTTTGTATGCTGTAGGTTGATGGGGGCATTGCCTGTAAGGGCGGATTAACTGTCAGAAAATACAGATTTCTATTGCAAGTGACAACAAACAATAATTAAAATACAAAAAAGCCGCTTGAAGCAGTTTATCTCTGCTTGAAGACCTTTGCTAGCTTGGAGAGTAATCATAAAGAATGTTTAATTTAGAAATATTTCATTCACATTGCAGGCGATTGAAGCAACACCAAGGGTTTAACAATATTGATAATTCATTTTCGTCGGGAACTTAAATTAAAATTTCTATTATTGATAATACGTACTACGTATCATGAGTGTGCAAAATCATTTTAAATACGTGCTTTACAATGTGACACCACATGGAGATGAAAAGTGTAAATTATGTATATTCTATAAAATTTGTTTTTAATAAATGCAATCATCTAAAGAGACATAAACAAGACATTGTATCATATATTGAACCATGCATGACGGTGCTTCAATTCCCCCGGATACCAACTTAATGGGGGAAGCGCAATGAACTACATGGAAAAGTAAAGATCACTTCTGTAAATTACAAAAACAAACTCACAAAAAACAACACTTTGACCATCTCCTGTTGCAATATATTTAATGAAAACAATTACCGATTTCAAATAAGGACTTGCAATAGAACAGTCAAAATGATCCTTCCTTTGTATAAAAGTGTTTTGACGTGGTTGAACAGAAATATTTTACTGCTGTGAGCATAATGTGGTGGAATATATTACTTAGATATGAACATATGAACTTGATTTAAATAATTAATAACTCCGGCCTCCCGGCGACCGTGATCTTTTTGTTTTACAATACATGCATCCAATACGGCAGACAGCACGTCCTAATATTATTATTCCTGTGTCCATTACAGCAGATACGACACACATATCAGCGCCATTACGCCATTACACTCCTGTAACATAATTGTCAACTCGTTCATTACGCAGATACCTCTATCTCGTGTTTTACTCAAATTTCCTTGTCGTTGGTTTGTATTTAGTACAAAATTATAAAGCAGACGAGTTTCATTAATCCCGTGTAGAATGTTGTTTCTGCTGCCTTCTGGGACTTACATGCGGTCAGCTGATGTCTCGTAGTATTTATTCTGTCCTGCAATTCACTAAACAATCAATAGTAATTGACATTCGTAAACGGTTTGATCTTGTAGTGATGACACAGAAAAACAAAACTCAAACTAATTATCCCATAACAATGACACCGCAGTTCCAATGCGCCTGCGCCGTACGAATTTAGTCTCGTGCACTCCAGGGTACTTGAGATACAAAGCTTCCAATCCTGTATATTATCGAGGGGCGCTCCTCATCCCTCCGCGGTACTGATAAAGGGGAAAGTGTTTGTTTTAGAATTGTGCTGTGTTTGTGTTACAAATGAGTTGAGAGTTTGGAATAATTGGTTAGATCGTGTCATGGGATGCAAACTCTCGTGTATGTTGAAGCATAACCCGAACACTATTACAAGAACAATGCCGAACCTACAATACAGTCGTTATCATATCAACATGATATACATATATTAACATGTTAACAGTGCTCGCTGCATTTTTCATTCGCATTAGGGGCATTGATCGATCTCATAACTATTTTGGTTTTCATAATAAATCTCGCGAGATTGGAGGCCCATGCGACGCAAGTTTGATTTATATTGAACGTAATCAAACAATACCGGGAAACGCGTTCCTCTATAATGGTTGAGCTATTGTACAACCATTCTTCCTGTTTGTTTTTGGTTTTGCGAATGCTTATTACCAGACTACATGACAGTGTGCTCACTACACTTGGCTTGTATAGTCTTACAGAATTAGAAATTCAACATATGTTGTTAAATCCGAATTTAAGAGCTTTTAAGTTAATGAAAGATTGACTACCGGATAAACGGAAATGTTCACTTGATAGAAAGGGCTGATAAAAGTACCGGTAGAGGAGTAAGCCTTCGTCTGTTCTCCCTTATCATTGGGGCAGACTAATCATCCACATACATTCAATATCAATTGTTAGGGTATGACAACTAAACAATATCACAGTTCCGTTTCGGAAACCTAGTGACATTATCTGTAATAACTATCATCACTCGCAAAACCACAAAATAAGACTCTTGGTTGTTTTTGGTTTTAAATATTAACAACCTTTTGATCTCATCAGCCTTGAACTATTCTAAAATTGCTCAAATTCGAAACAAATCGATAAGAAAACATATCCGGACTAAGATCGAAGGTTGTCCAATATAAAAACCTGGCTAAGATCAAAGGTTGTCCAATATAAAGACCTGGCTAAGATCGAAGGTTGTTCAATATAAAGACCTGGCTAAGATCGAAGGTTGTCCAATATAAAGACTTGGCTAAAATCGATGGTTGTCCAATTTAAAGACCTGGCTAAGATCGATGGTTGTCTAATATAAAGACCGGGCTAAGATCGAAGGTTGTCCAATATAAAGACCTGGCTAAGATCGAAGGTTGTCCAATATAAAGACGAGGCTAAGATCGATGGTTGTCCAATATAAAGATCTGGCTAAGATCGATGGTTGTCCAATATAAAGACCTGGCTAAGATCAAAGGTTGTCCAATATAAAGACCTGGCTAAGATCGAAGGTTGTCTAATATAAAGACCTTGCTAAGATTGAGGATCATTAAATATACAGACCTGGCTAAGTAGACGTTTGGTTAATGATGTGTTGTTCCAGAAACACCTGATATAGGCTAAAATGTAGCGAAGACTTGTGACATGTAAAATAAAGTGCAGTGGAGACTGGTTGGTAAGTACTGAGGAAAGGAACGTTAACAATAGCAATATTACGTTTGCAAGTTTAAATGACAAGGGACTAATATCGGGACTGACAGATATCGTTTTATGTTAAAAGTAAGGTTTACATAATATATATGACACAAATATTTCATTGGCTTAATCTTACATGGCATTATATAGTTTTTGGTCAACACGAGAATGGACTTTACACTTTATCTTTTATCAAAACGTATTCTTGCATGAGAACATTGGGCATTAAAGAATTCTACGTCTTATAGAAATAGCAAAGCTATAGAGTGTTTTGTTTAAACGAATTGTGTCTTTTTCATTGCATGACATTTCCACAGGCACACACATAGATCTAGAACCAACAAACAAATAAGCGATTCCAGTCAATATAATCAATACTTTCTCGAAGGAAATGTTTGTGTATAATTTTTCCTTAAGTCTATTAGGGGAAAACAAAATTGAGGAAAATGTGTCCACTTAACAACACAGCTCTAACCCGCTTCATTTAAAACCCTGTACTTTACTCCATTAACCTCATTACCATCCCCTTTATAACTCCGTGTGAGTCCTATACCATCCTCTTTTATATCCTGTATTTCCCTTTTATAACCCTCAATATCATTCCCTCGCGAACCCTATATGACCCATGTAGGCCCTTATACTATCCTAAGTAGAGAACTAGCTTTTCACCATACGTGAAAATATCTCCTGTCACCTGCCCGACCTCACGGGTTTTCACCGGGTATTCCAGTTTGCTCCCGCATGAAAACCCCCTGCAATCTTCCATCCGGGCAAGTAAGAGTGTTAAATACATGTGGAGTCCTATACCGCTCCCTTGTGAGTACCCTACAGTTCTAAGTGTCCTATACCATCCCGACGTGAGCCGTATATCAACTCCTTGCGATCATCTCCTTGTGAGCCAAATATCATTAAATTGTAAGACTTAAGCTCGATCCTTGTGAACCATATACGATCCTTTTTTCAGCCATACCAATCCCCTTTTCAGAAATATAAAGTTCCTTGTGAGCCACAGCTAAACCTACCCCCTTTCGAAAATTATACTATCCCTTGATAACCCTTTATTATCCCCTTGTGAGCCCCATCCTTTTATAAGTCCTTCACCGTTCCATTGCGAACCCTTTATCATCCTTTTGTAAACACTATTCAGCCTATACCATCTCTTTGTTAACCCTTTCCAATTCCCTTATGAACCCTTTATCATGTCATTGAGAGCCCTATGCAATCCCTTTGTGAACCTTAACCGTTTACTCATGAACCCTACATCATCCCCGTGAAAGCCTTATACCATCCCCCTTTGTGAGCCCTATAATACCGCTTATGAGCCATTAAACATCCCATAGTGATCTCATTTCATCCTGTTGTGTGACTTATATTATCCCCTTATAAGCCATTTACCTTCTCTTTGTGAGCCCCTTACCATCCCCTTGTGAGCATTGCCTGCGTTTTGCTGTATGTCACCATATTGTTTCTGGTGTCAAGATTTTTGTTTATTGTATCCGGCGAACGATAATCAGGATCCTGTCAATATTCTACAATGTGACACGTGGAGTGGGTTGTTTTAATCTACTACTAGGACAGGTAATGTTGTAATACGATACAGCTATGATCTGTTATCGATACAACCTTTAGATAATAATGGTTGTGAACATGCGCTTTGAATCTGCTGTTGTTTCGGGTTACTACTTGTATTAGAAGTGATGTTAGCGACAAAAAGTTATGGTAATGTGTGATACCATCTATGGAATACCCAACAAAATTAAGCAGTGAAAATGGGAACATATCTCTATCAGTAGATCTTCTCATCAACTCTGTTTATCAAACATATTTTGCTCAAGTTGCACTTTCTGACGACAAAACTCCCAGCGCGCTGTTTCGAACATTAAATAATCTTTGCACAATAGTGTATCTAACGCGCCATCTTGGATATTTATAAAAGGTAGCGATACATCCTATTTAGTTTGCAAATGTTATCAGGTTTATTCTAATGCTTAAACAGTTACAATAAACAACGATAAACAACACGTGACCCCGTGTTAACTACCTTGCTGATAGAGAGACATCGGTAAGGCAATGCATTGCAAATACCGTGTTTTCTCGTGCCTCGGCGCGTTCGAAAGGTCGCCATTTCCGCTACTTGCTTTACAAGTTAAAGAGCAAAATCGTGTAATGATAATGCTGTTAAGCCTAGCTAAAAAGAAAATCGGTCTGGAGCAATGATTCCGGGATTATTGGTTTTGATTAACATCGGCGATAAAGGCTAAGCGACGTTTTGGCCGCGTTTGCAGAGCAAATTGAATTCAGGCAAGCTGCGCGTTAAACCGACCCTAGGAAATGTTGAGACTTTGATCCGGTATGACTAGGGTATTTAATTAATTAATTAATGATCTGATTAATCTAATTTAACCAGCGCGAAATTGAAACGGTTAATTCGAAGGTATTAAAATCATGAAATTCTTTTCATCACAAAATATCGATGTGCTCTGATCCATATTGAATGTTTAGATAGCAATGTATATACATGTATTTGAATATCGATTTAACCGCTCTTTAGTGCGATTCACCATTCAATCACATTAAATGCAATCTAGGGATAGGCTTTTAAGACTTCTTATGATAACAGCTATCAGTAGCATCTACCGACTAAAAATAAACAGACTTTATCTACCTATATATACGAGTGATGACTGTGAGGGGACGGGATTCGTGTTTAACTCAATAAGGCAAGATAGCGTTGATGAGTTTGGTCACGGTATCGGTATTGATTGAATCTCAGTGCTGACAAATACGATTTTTTATTGGTGAATATAGGTCCACGGACACGGTGGTAGCCTACGTCCATACCACTTATACCTAGTACACTTCCGTGTGTGTGATCTTTGTCGTAGAGGACAAGGCTCCGATTATCCTATTCATTAAGGGATACAAACGTGACATTGAATCAGATCACGCCTCGATATGATGACATGAACTGTCAACTAGGTACTATAGACACGAGTCAATCAGGGAATGTTGTTTTATCATTAAAACCTTCATTGTTAGCCGTAAGACTTTCATACTAATAAATTTTTTTATCTTTTTGTTTTTTACATATTTTTTTTTTCATAAACTTGTTTATTGCAAAAAAGAAAACCCCAAACAAACCAAACATTTATTACTGTTTGGAGGATTTTTGTAAAAAATGTCTTAAGTACGAAAATGCCTAAATCCAATAACGCTGTACATAGCTACGTCAATTGAGCGCTAAATACAATATAGGGTTGACAAACATGATTTACATTTCCAACGTTTTCTTTATTTCTTTTTAATTCGTCTACTCTGTAAGATTCTTACGATCCCTTTTTTCATGTAAATTAAACTGACCTTATCTTTTACTCGTGGTTTAGTCTTACGTAACCATTCTGCTAAATCTGTTTTTTTCCCACTTAGTCCTTTGAATGAGCTCACACTAAGATATGACCACTCAACGACAAAGTCTGATCGGATCCATGTTTTTTACGGGGCCCTTCAAAGGAAAATCACACTTACTTCACTATAGTTTTTGACATAAATTACCCTCCTGGAACCTCACATAAATAGGCACACCTTATATAAGTAAATTACCAGTTACGTGTCCAGCTTATGAGCTAGTCACTTGAAGTTACCACACCAATAAAGAAGTTCGTTAATTTACCAGGCAGTGTCCATTATACATAGGTTAACTGGTGAGCAATTCTTTTCCATTGTTATATTTAAATTTTTGTGTAGTTATTGAATATATTCATATTCATTTGTATGTATACATTACCCCTTTTATGCTTTTGATATTTTAAAGAATTTACTCTTTATTATCAACGATTTCGGTGTTAATACAGTATCACTTTTTCGTGCCAATTTGTTCATAGGAAACTAGAAAGGAGTTGCGTCCCTTTCTTAATTAACAACATCCGCTTTACAAATAAACAAGCACTATCGGGACATGTCTGTGTTATATTATGTAACGACCATCATAATATAGAAATGCATATTTGTCATATACTTGTAAATCGCTTGTTTTGCATGTGTGAGTATGCTGTGCATACATGTAGGCTATATCCCGTACCAATCCATATTTTCCCGGCACGCGCCATATCCACCCGTCACGCGCGCGCCATATCCACCCGGCACGCGCCATATGCTTTTAACTTTCGTTTCAACAATTTTCGACAAAAGTCATGCCTCAATCTTCGGGCAGCTTTTAAAGAAGTCGTAGTGTACCCCACGGACATTCATTTGTATTTGTTATGCTGTTCATTGTATTTTTTAATTATTTCCCTGTGTATTATATATGTTATTGCTGTATAATGTTGAGGCTAAAGAGTAGTATATGATAAGACGGTTATCATGTGACAATTTCCATATCCTGTCCCGTATCAGCCCTCGACCCGTCAGCCCTCGGGCTGATATGGGATTCTATGGTTGATACGGAGTAGGATATGGAAATGTGATAGCCTCTCATTACCCATTTCGCATTTAAGAGTATACATATCTTGTTGATTTATGCATATGTTTATTACACTTGTCACCTTAATATAGAGATAAACAGTTGTCATTAGCTGATCATGTAATATTTCACTTCCACGCTCAATCATTGTGAATAAAGTATTTCAATATTAGTACATGTATAAACAAATCTTAGATATGTGTGCTTTTATAAATGACTCGGGACTGTTACACCAGTAGAGAAACACATTAACTTACCAAACTGTCTTCATTAATTAAAAAACGACATGAAATAAGACCTTTATCATTCATATCAAATTCTCAAATATCTCAGACAAAGTTATAAATAAACATTTTAAATTATGCCTATCGGAACCAAAAGACAACATACTGCAAACGCTATACGAAGACAATTTTTAACGTAAGCAAGGCTGTTAGTTGCATTTGGAACTCAAAAATAAAAAGATAATGCAAAACAACCGAATAATAGTCTATTCCGTCTTTGCGTATTGCCGAGTTATCTTCTCTTAAGAACAGGTATTGATTGTTTCGTCATTGGTTTGTGAGAGTAACGTCATCAATTTTTGAGAAAATGACGTAATTTTCTCACACAAACCAATGACGTAACAATCAATACCTGTTCTCAAGAGAAGATAACTCTGCAATACGCAAAGACGGAATACCCTAGCCCTAGGCAAAATCCAGACAATGTGACGTCCTCAAAGCGGGGACCGGGGTAATGCTATCGAAACAACAAGACACAATTCGGATCATGACCAAAATCATTAATTTTCATATCACACAAGAAAATAAAAATAAATCTCAGTGAGGTCATCACGACGACCATAAAACTTACACATATATTGGTATATATCAACCTTCATCTCTCTCTTATAAAAAAACTTTTAAAACATTCCGCTACGCTGATTAACAGTTTGTGCGTTGCTGTTTTGTTTAAAACCCCTAAATTTATCATTTTTTTTTTTAAATATTGTGAATTCCAATAAGACGCCACCAATGAGTCCATTTTCAATGTTTCTATTATAACCTTCTTTCTCGTGTTGTTGCACAATGTATGTATTCAGTATAATATACTGCAATGTGTTGTTGTGTAATGTGCATATTCAGTACATATATATCAATGTAATTGTATGTAAAGTATATCGAGGCACTTATCACTGATGTACATCATAAACCATGTTTTACTTGTCCAGGTTAATGTCTCTGACTAGTTTCTATGGCGATAACATCCCTTCTTAGTTATTATCTTCACACAAATCCGTGTACTAAAAAGGATTGCTTGTGTACTAATCGGTCTACAAGTTTAAACGCTTCGCTGACGTTGATTCGTTTACGACTTTCACTTCCTGTTTGTTCTATATAAAGCTTCATTTTCTGCTCTTCAAACGATTCCTTAAGCTATAAATGGAGACAAACCAACTGTTTATTCTCCTGACTAAAAGCCTGGAATTTCTGTTGACACTAGCACCCGATAAAACGACAGCATTTCTAGGGATCTGCTTTAAATTTCGATGCAGCGTGGCTAAAGGCAGGACCTATAATTCTGAGGAAGGGAATTTTTTGATCCTTATGACAAATATAAATTCTTTTTAAAATAGTTAGATAAGACTAGCAAATAAGATTCATTTTCCCGATACGCCGGTTTGCATCTAATTGGATTGTACATTTTTAGATTCCTTTTCTGTCTTATACGAAATCTAGTATTCCCGTCTCCCTGCAAAGTCTAATTTCGTGTATTTTAATTTTACTGGACATACGCGTTCAAGCCTGGAGTGTTTAGGATAAACCAATTGATACAGGATATTCCGTCAGTGGGATAGGCGGACATGATGTCATTGCGAGGATTGATAACTATAATTTCAACTTTATAATATGATTTGAATAAATGAAATAGATTTCCAGCAATTTCCAATTCGTGGCTGTAATGTGATTTTCACACGAATTTGAACTTTTCTGTTTTTCATTTGTCCTCTGTTGATAGAAGTTTTTATTCTCATAATTTCTTTTGAAAATATAATTGTCCAAACTGTTCACGCATTTCAGTTTCCTCCCTTAAATCGAAGTAGTAGGACAATTGGTGCCAATCAGTTGGACATGCTATGTTGTCTTTGCGTTCGGCCCTGAATGATGAATAAGAAGTGACATCTCGGAATCACCAGTAATTCATCGAGATGACGGCAGAGCTAAGACTTGGCAACAAGAACGGGTTGTTTCTGTAACAAACTGCCTCGCTTGCTAGATTCATTTGTTCTTACGATATAGTTACTCAAACTTGGAGCTGTCTACACGTTTTTAGAACAACACGTTCACCCGATGGCGGTTAAAGGGGTGACTATCAAAGGCATCGTTTCCTTCCTAACAAAGGTTTTTAGAAATAATTTACTTTAGAACATGACTACTACTACTACTACTACTACTACTACTACTACTACATAATGATGAATGAACGTATCTGTCTTGTGTTATAATTTCACTTTGCCGTTGATGTGATTTAATGTCATTGCCGTTGATGTGATGTTGTATAGTTTGAAAACTGTTTTTGTTGTTGGATATTCCAGGTTAATTAACCTAACAGTCTTTTTGAATAATATTTTCAGCCAACCGTTTATTTATAATTTGTTTACAATTCATTTCGTTGTAGCACGGTGGGTCCTGGCGTCGCAGGAGTTTAATCGAAGATGCCAAGTTTGAGAGTGTAACAAACAAAGAATTTAACAAACGGGAGAAACACTTGAGTGTCAAAGAGAAATCCGTAAATACGACAGGATCGATCAGTGAGGAGGAAGAGGTTTTCGTTCAGAATGGGGATGGACCGTCCCCTGTGGAAACCGGAAATCTTGTGAATATTACGATCGTCATCACATTGAATGATGGGATAAGTTCTCTCGCCAAAATTCTCAGAGTATTTGAGGTAAGTTAGAAAAGTTTTCCGGCTCCACGCTATTTTTATTTTTTCTTTCTTTGATTTCTTTGTAGAGCACACATATGCAATATTTTTGTGTCCTACTTTATCATAAGGATTTTTTACAGAAGGAAAGCTTTTTATCTACAATGTGTGTTACGGGTTAAATACTATGAGTATAATTCCTTTATAAACAAGAAACGTATCTGTTGTATCGCTCTGCATTAGCTTAACTAGCGTGGAATACTTCAAATCGAGTGATGTTCGTTTGTACTCTATTTCACGAATATACCTGTAGGTTATTTTAGCGACTACTTGTACATGTATGAGCGATAAGGTGAATGTGATTCATTATTAATAGTAATTAGCAATGGTATTAATATTTGGGGAGACTAAACTTTGCGAACTAACATGTCAATTTATCTCTTGCATAGATAAAAAGTAGTTTACAACGTATTTTTTTTTTTTCCATTTTCTTACAAGAATAATAAAAGAAAAATATGTACATACATGTATTATACAGCAAGCTAAAAACGTGAATACAGCCGAGTTGAAATTTAATCTTGTCCTTTCTACAATAGCCAAGATCCATCATGGAAACAACAGCTGACTAGATAGTGTCAGTGATCTACACGTATCAGAATTAAATCCTGTTTTCGATAATAGGAAACAAGTCAGTATGGTTTTGTGAAAACCACTGTTATTCATTTTGTCAGAGCAAACGATTTCCAATTAGAATTGAGAGGATGAATTCAATCAGAGAAACACTTGTCGAACGTGTCAATCTGGTATTAGTGTAAAACTGTCTAGTCTTGTTGTTGCTGAAAATACGCAGATTAATGCATCATTGTCAATAAATTGTCGCTTATATATGTGCGTCAATATTGGGCCGCTTACACCGACAGGAATAAAGAATCGCCTCTATCAACGTTAATAATGGCTTGTTTGAATGAACCACTCTTACATTGATTAGTCTTGAGAAGGCGTCTTGTCAAATTCATGAATGGACATATGTTGACTCTAAAAATAGGAACATTACACATCCAGTGGACACAAGTATGTACGTAAGTCACTAATAGGACACTGTAAAGCACTTTTATTGAACTGTCTGAGCGTCCGTTGTTCACACCCGTGTGCATGACGTCACTCGCTTTGTACGACACTCACGGAGTATTTCATAAGGATTTCCAAATACAAATATAACATAGAAATAGTATTCATAATTCTATTAACGTGTAAAAGACGCAGTTAACGATTCCAGAAGGGATTCTTCCGTTAAAATATAATAATTCAAAATCAGTAATATGTTTTTTTATGCTTTCAACCTTTAATAGATAGGGCATACATGAACCTTGACTGTTTCTTCTGGTCATCAACAACTCCAGTTCAGTTTCTGTTTCGACTGAACATATTTTTTCGCAATTGTTGTCCAATAGTCGACATGAAACGATAATAAGTCGAGATCATATATTGTAGTACAGCAGTAAATATGTATTATATCTCCTTTATTTATTTTATGTAATACAGCAGCGAATATGTAATATTTCATTTATAATATCACAACAGTAAACATGTACTATATCTGTTTTGTTTGTTGTAATACAGCAGTTAATATGTAATATTTCATTTATTGTAATACAGCAGTTAGTATGTAATATTTCATTTATTGTAATACAGCAGTTAATCTGCATTATATACAATGTAGCTGTCATCTATTGTCATATGGGAGCAAATCTACATCACCTTCATCAATTGTGTAAAACGGTAAAAATATCTATATTCTGTCGATTTCATCTATTGTAATAAGGTACTTAATATGAAATACGGCAGTGTTTATTGTAATATGGTAGTAAATATAATATGATACAGTAAACCTATTGAAATACTGTAGAAAATATATATCGTAATCATTTAGTGAGATTGTGAGACTGCAATATACTGAGCTCATCAATAGTAGTGCGATATTGTTCCAAATGGAACATTCAATCTAGATATAAGGGTAAGTGTTATGGCGATACATGTCTATGGATGTCTACTGTTTACACAGCTCATTTCACATGACGTTACATAAACTCCATTGACGTCAGGATACCACCGATATATAGATCAATGCATTCATAAAAATAATCTCAAAGAAAACATCTATTTGACTTGAATCCAATATCGTTTTAAAAGATTAAGTTCGTGTATGAACTATTTATCATTCTCGAAAAACAAGAGGCGTAAACAGATTTCACTGAAATGAAAGTAAATCCCTTGAACTTTTCAGGATGACATACAGCATTTTGATACACGTCGGATGGATTTTTTTTAGAGCGAATCGGGGTTTCCTGTGATACGTTCTAACGCATTGTAGAATTTAACTTATTTAAACTGGACAAAAAGCATAAAAAAGCGATTGGTTTAATTGAAAAGTATTTTCCTGGTAGTTATATTCTTCGAAAGCATTTCCTTCTTTTATCAAAACAGTTCTATTGCATCGAATGTAGTGATTTCTTCTTCGTACTTTTAAATCCATGTAAAATGTTCCTCTCATGAGTTTAAATAAACTGAGTATTTATGAAAATATGAATTATTCTGTGAAGAAAACTGGCACGAGATTTGCAAGAGTTATATGTTTTGTTTTCACCATAAAAACTTGGTTATTACTTGAGAAACAAGTAGGTTTTAGTTTCAAAATAAAGTTGAACTATTTCTACTGTGAGAATTAAGGCTTTTGTAATTTTTAAGTATTAACCAGAAAGCAGTTTTTAGTGAAAAAAATATGTCAAGATGGTGACATAACACTGCAACATCCATTGTCTCAACATTATTTTGCGAGAATACTTTACTATTTATTCACGGAAACCCATCTTTGATAAAGAAAAACTATAAAACAAAAAAACCGTTTTATCCCACTCGTGAAATAATGATTTTTTCTCATCAGGAAATTTATAATATCCTCTATAAATTGCAACAGTTCAAAAGAGAGAAAAAACTCAAGATTTGCGCCCTTTCATTGTTCTTAAGTCATGTTCGATTTAACCAGTTAACAAAGCGAAGTTTTAGAACTGATACAACCAATAACCGTTATTCGAACTGGAAATTCATGAAATAGGGGCAAAAATGAAACAAATAAATGATATTTTTCTACAAGATTGAAAACGAACTCAGTACGTATACGGTGTGGACACGTCATCGACGGGCGAGTAAATATCGCGACCGGTCAGAAACGGGGAAAACGCAAGACAAATTGGATACTGTAAGCAAACATCCTCCTCTGCTTTACCTGTTATTCCGCCGATCGTTTTGTAGATAGTTCTCAGCTCGGTGTATTGGCATCCTTGACGTTGTTAATGTTATAAATACCTACAATAAATATACTGTTGGTATTTTCCGCATCTTTAGATGTTGAAACAGGACTGGCGTAATTATTTTATATACTGCAGCGTCGTTCTGTAAAGATTTTCTCATTAACTGGCCATGTCATCTGTACTCTACCGATGATACATGTTAACAGTTTTTATTTAATTATTGATGTACATACTGAGTGCGTTAAGAGTCCGTCGCGGTTCATGAACTAATTGTTTTACACGAATTAACCCTGTCTGCATGGCTTCTGAATTGATAGTGGATTTTTTTCTGACGTCAAGCAAATTAATTGTACAAACAAAAAAAAATCGTTTTATTTGCCTGACCAGGCATTGTTCTTTTAGGCTTGCATGTCTAAATATGTTAGTAAGTTGTCTCTTAATCCATACAATAAACCTTACCTTAGCGACAAGCAAAGCAGCATCTGTTTTAGTAAAACATTATTTTTAATATACTAAACGTATGATCAATCTCGTATGCAAGACAAAACCTGCGCTAGAACCAGTATTAATAAAGTCAATATATGACTCGATTTTGTTTTTTTTTGAATTTCAGTCTGGACCGATATGATGTTGATTTGAAGTAATTTTTTAGGACAGGTTTTTCAATGGTCTCACCCTCACTCGTAAATAATAAAGATGTACTAATAAAAATGCGTTTCATTTTTTTTCTTATTAAATAAGTTGCTGATAAACACGAGGAATTATTAAAATTAGTTTGATATTACCTACTGTATATGTATAATGTTACATTGAATACATTAAAAGTTACAAGCGGGAAGTCTGTTTGTGGTAATATACAAGACGATAACACTTCTTTAAATATTGAAAACATCAATCTTTTATTGTACCTCATAACGTTTTGCATACATTTGAAGCAACCTGATTTGTGTCTTCGATACACAATTGATCTGCAAAGAGGAAAATGTTTTATCACCTAGATAAAAGTGTTATATACTCGATAAATTATATCCAAATAAGCATACTTATGAATAATATAATTCATAAATACTATCAAACACGAGTCTTTGTCTTTGTTAAAAACCTTTTAAGGCTAGCCTTTAAGGTGCAGATTGTGTAAGCTGAAGATTTTATATGTATTTTGTCTTAGGCTACGTTTTTGTGTGTTCTTTGCCTGAGATTTGGCTAATACATTTGCTTTGCCTACGGTATGGCTTTCAGGCTTTCCTAGCCCTAAACAATAGGGGGTTAATAACGTCGGAAAGATGGTAACAGGGATTTCAGATCCGGAACCTGCTGTCTATCTTTCTTTAGGAATAAGAATACTAAACTGAAAACATATTTCTACACGACTCGTTTTCTTTGCAGAACACCAAAGTAACCATCGACCATATCGAATCAAGGAAATCCAAGAAACCTGACTGTCAGTACGAGATTCTCTTGCAAGCGGTTAGCACGTGTGAGCGGTGGACGCCAGTGACAAATTTATTACGTCAGAGCCCACAAGTTAATGACATCTTGATACTAAATGAGCAACCCCGACCAGCAGAGAAAGGTAAAGAAGACTATTAATTTGGTTCTGTCTTTTATCCATTCTCCAAGTGTAACACCTTTTTGACAGCTGTTGTACATATGTTTCACATCTATTTAATAAACTGCACATAAACTGTAAATGTTTTTCATAGTAATGTTTCATTATTGATTTTTACATCTTCACACTTTTTTATGTTAATTCATAACTAATACTTTAAAGCTATAAAACATCTTGGAAGATCCTGACCACCCGCACGTCTAGCATGTCAAATGAAACATGTGAAATGATAGTTTGGTTTGGTTTGTTTGTGTTTTAAGTCCTATTAACAGATATGGTCATTTAAGGATGTGCCAGGTTTTGGTGGTGAAGGAAAGCTGGAGCTCCCGGAGAAGAACCCACCGACCTAGGCCAGTACCTGAAATGATAGTCAAAAGCAATTTTATACTTTATGATTTCTTGATTTGATTTCAAAATGTTCTACCTTTCAAAAAATTCGTTAATATAGTTTCCACATAGTTTGTGCGCGGTTAAGGTATTGTTTCAGATTTATACTCCATGTTTGTTTGATAGTGTTAAATTATATTAAAACATGTTCCAGACATCTGGCGATTTGATCTCACCGAAACCTTGTTAAACGACTGGAATATCGTTTGATCTAGTAGATTAATTCTGACGTACCACGTACACTGTCTGTCACTGAATCATGAAGATCGTACACCAACCCTGTCGCCGTTGAAGAACAGCTAGGGAATGCTGCTGTTAATGTTATTTCTCCTTAACCCTAATACATGTCGGCCCTGTTGCCAATGATTTAGCTCGTTACTTCTGCATCTAAACCTGCATTATCCTTGACGTTGACCCAGCTTATTTTGTCTCAATTTGTAGGGAACTGCACAGAAATTTTTAGATGTTTCTATCAGTCCTTTGGGATTTCCTTAAACATGATATTTTATCAGAAAATGTTGTGGTATTGTTTTTAATATGTTAGAAAGCTCTGAAATCTATTTGATGTTAGGAAGGACTGCACATCTAGTGTTCCTCTCAGTACCTGTGGCAGCATTGGTTTGATGTGTGTGTGTTCTCAGTAACCTGTTCACGAGACCGATAGTTCTCTTGCGCGATGTTCCTATTTGATAGGCCGAATGTGGATAACTGAGGGTTTGATATCACGTTCTTTGATAGATGGAATTGTTTTTCACATCCATGTTGTAGTTGCTTGTAAAGTTAATATATCGGTCCTTTTGAAAGGAAAACAAACAAAACTCTGTAGTTTTGATGGCGTCATCTTCTAATGTGCTCGTATTGGTGTCGACGAGGACTACTTACGACTCATCAAACTCATTCTAAATGGTAAACGTCACGCTGTCAGCCGAGTTCAAATTGTCAATGAGTGTAATGCCTTTCAGCTTAGATCGTGCATCAAACCCTTCGGGACTAACAAAGGAGTGGGTGTACCGTTATGCTTTTGATTTCTTCACAATCCTCTTTATACAAACGCATTTAACAGGGACACTGATGAACTAATTTCATCAGATTCTCATGCTTCTAGCATAATGCTGGCTAGTAGTCACATTGCTGAACAATAGGAGACACGGTAGTCTAGTGGTAGGACGCCGGGCTCGTGACCGAAGGGTTGCGGGTTAGAGTCACGGCACGGCACTGTGTTGTATCCTTGATCAAGATACTTTACTCCGCTTGTTTCAGTCTACTCAGCTGCTCATGAGTACGTGGTTGGGCAATGCTAAAATTGTAAAATGCCAGCTGTAAGCGCCGAGATGGCAGCACTGTATGCTCCTCAGGGAGTTGAGAGAGATACTAGCTGGTTGCAAAAGCCCTATAACCACGGATAATAATTTGTGAACCGCTTTGAGACGACCTACGAACTAGGTTGTGATAAAGCGGTATATCAGAACCTCGAATTATTATTAATATTATTATTGTTATTGATATGTGTACATCAGAAGACTGGAGCAGGTTCACCTTTGTTACAAAGTTGTACAGCAAAATATTTCAGCAACACTATGTTGTTTGAGTTCCTACTTATCAAAGGTCAACCTTGTAACTTACCGAAGCTCGTGCATTTTGAAATACATGTACAAGTTTTAACAGGCTCTTAGGAGGTAGAATAAATACCGGAGCTATTGCTTTGACATAATGTAGGTTGAATTTCATTATTTTAAAGCCTCGCTTTTCTGTCTTATCTATGGCAAACTGAAAAAGCTCCACGATGTCTCAGTGTATGATACCGGATATTGCATTATAACGTATGCAGCGCATGGTTACATAACTCTTACCCACCTGTACACTTGTTATTAAAATAATTTTGGGTTAGTTTCTATTTGTGAAATTTAATCAAATAATGTTAAAAACTGGCAACACCTAGCTAGATCTCTACATTTTGATCATATTGAGCTGGGCAACGACATTTTGTTAAGAAATAATTTCCATGGGACTCAAAATTGGAAGTCTATAAATGAAGTCTCTGTTTATTTAGTATGTCATTTTTGACGTAGTCTTCGAAAGTTAACACAAATACCTATATCATTTGAAGTAATTAAGGTTTTCTCCGGGTCATTTATGTTTGACAGGCATGCCCCTTTGATCGGTGATTAAGCTTTGTTCACCAAAGTTCACGTGATGACGGGGTTGGCTTTGTTCTGGTTATCACGTGATTATGTGTTATCCTTACAGTAACGTCCCCAGAGATTTATGAAGTTCTGATAGAGTAGTTCGGTTTTAATGGTATGACGTCTTGTACTACATTTATACTGCCTACAGAGCTGAAACATTTCTTTTTTCATAGACGTTGTTGTTATATTTAACTCCAAACATTACACTCGAACAAATCCCGAATAGATTTTGGATCAAACTAGCTGAATAATTGACCATTTATCGAATTCCCGCGACATGGCTTTTATACAGCTAAAGGGTGTCCAAATACTCACCAACTATAGCTTTTTAACATCATTATCAAAATTAACCATCAAAACATCAGATATGTGTACGTTATCTTTTTCGCGGAATGTTTGATAACTCTTTATAAGATGAAAATGTAGAATCAGGAGCTGTTACACATTTATCGTCCACTTATTTCAGTGGCAACACCTGAGCCCATCCCTCATTCCTGCTTTGGTTCTCAATGGACAAGATTATCTTTAGTACTCGCAGCATCCGCAAGTTTTGTTTTCCCAGCTTTAGGCAAAGCAAGAAAATTAGTCTCGAAAAAGCTTCGTGGCACTTCCCGAAAACTAAACGGAACTTCTCAGTTGGAGATTGACCCATTAGGCGAGCACACTTCTATAGAACGAGGTATATTCAGATTTAGAACTGTTTTGTAGCATGCCAGACATTATAGCATCTAAAATGCCTTTTCTGTTTTTGTAATATATAAAAAAAGGCTTGCAGTTTCCTTCTTTTGACGTCCTGCATAAATATTAATAACGATTTTAATATTTTACTATCACTTGCCTTCATTGTCGTAACAAATGTCTTAAATGTATCTATTATTTAAGCAATACATTGCGTCATGTATGTTTTAATTTAAGAAAAAAGGTAATAGCCAATATTTTGATATGTTGCCATCTTTCCCTGCTGCACTCGTTCCTATTTGGAACTATCTCTCTCCTGTGTCAAAGAACAAAAGATGTAGTTTGTTTGGTTGGGGTTTACTCTGTCCTCACAACAACCTAAGGCATATGTTAACATGTGCTTACGTAGGCAAAGCCGAAAAGAAAGTGTAGAAAAATATTTTATATTGATTATAAACAATACACTGGCTACAAAGGTGATTACGACCTAACGTTACCTGTTATTTTTAACTGGTATGGCTAATTACGCCAATTCCTGAAGTATCTGAATATAGGTATAAACTCAGGTAACTGCACCTTTTAAATAAATAAACCTTAAAAATGGGGGTGTGAAAAAAGTGCTTTAATTTTTTGACTATTATCACTAGCTACTCTATCATGCATTTTTGCAGAGCAAACCATTCTTTTAACAACTGTGCCAAAACAAAAAAATACGAGAGACTGTGACCTTGCTCTGTAGACTTTGTCATACTTTATCATGTGACAACAGATTATATGAGACTGTGGCCTTGCTCTGTAGACCTTGTGATACTATATAAATACCCCGTTGATGTGACAACAGATTACGAGAGACTGTGTCCTTGCTCATTAGACCTTGTGATACTATATAAATACACTGTTGATGTGACAACAGATTACGAGAGACTGTGTCCTTGCTCTGTATATTTTGTGATACTATATAAATCCCCCGTTGATGTGACAACAGATTACGAGAGACTGTGTCCTTGCTCTGTAGACCTTGTGATACTATATCAATATCCTGATGTCGTGACAACAGATTACGAGAGACTGTGCACTTGCTCTGTAGACTTTGTGATACTATTTCAATGTCCCTGTTGATGTCATAGCATATATTATGTGAAAGTGTATCGTGTGCCGTTGCCATGACGACATATCTAGTGAAAATATACCCCTGTTATGAGGACGTTGTGACATCTATTGTGATACTGCAGACATGCCCTGAGCATATGACCACATAGCGTTGTGTGAATCTGTCCTAATAATCTGTTGCTATGACGACACATAATACACTTGACTTACTCCATGTCATATACTTTAACGCACTGTGACGACATAGATTTAAGTACATTGTGACATTTTGTATTAATGAATTTTTACATTTTGCAAAAAATCACAGACAACATACCCTGTGTAACTTTAATTATAGCTAAAAATGTATGTTCTTGAACATGTGTTTTAGAAGTCTTATTACCCTTTTCAGATGATTGGTATCCTCACCATATTTCGGATTTAGACAATTGTACCCACCTTGTTACTAAGTTCGAACCCGATCTGGATCATGATCACCCGGTAAGTGACGAATGATTTATTTTCTCGGACACTTACAATCAGTTGTCGAATTATCCCGCATCTCATTGGCTTTCAGACCTTATCGATTGGGAGTCTCATCGTTAACGCTAGAGAAACGACCCTTATACTACCCTATACATCATTGATAACTCCTAGCGCTAGTGTAAAGGGCCATTTTCCTTGTCGGGGAGGGTCATAAAGACTCCTATATTATTTGTATATATGTAGATAATTGTCCTGAAATGTTTTAAGATTCGAAAATAAATCTTGGCTCTATCAAGCGCCGGAAGTAGTTTATAGTTTAATTAATGCTGCTGTAGTTAGCTAATGGTAGTAGAGTTATCGCAACTTCCGACTCTGGTCTTTTGCAGGGATTTACGGACATGAAGTACCGTGAAAGGAGGAAGGAGATCGCCGACATTGCATTTGAATACAGAAAGTATGTAAACTTAAAAGCACTATGAATAAATCTATCAGACAATAGAGCACGCGCTCAGTAAATGGCTGGTAGTTTTTATTTACGCTCTTTAGTTGTCATTCGTTAAAGCATCGGTATAAAAAATATCACTTTGAAGTTATTGTTAGAAAATAGATAAAACGTATGACTAGGTTTGATGTTGTTACCTGAAGGTTACAGGGCAAAGGTCAACAAACTATAGTCCACTACTAGTGTTGTAAGAATGCATTAATGGAAATCAATGCATCATTCGTTTGAGCGAGCTCTTTGAAACAAATTTACGAACATTGCTCCACGACTGTCTGTATCGTCGTATTTCCGCTTTGTTTCTGTCTACTTTTCTTCAGTTTGAAGGGAACTTCATCTTGATTGTATTGGATATCCTCGATATCCAGAAATGACGCTCACTTTCGCTCTCTGCACCCCTGGAAAATGTCATAGCAAAATTGAAGGCACGCGACTAGCAATTTGATTGGTGTCATGTAAAAAAGCCTGACCAATCACTAGGCTGATACTTGTCCTTTGACGATTACAGAGGAGCGATGTCCAAGTTCAAAGCCAAAAAGTTTTATCGTCACGTGACCGCGATATCCTGTTGATGCACATCAAAGGCACAAGGTGGTGCACACCGAGCCTTCGATTTTGCTATGACATATCCAGGGGTGTAGAGAGTAAAAGTGAGCGTAACTCCTGGATATCGAGGATGGTATTGGTAGGCTTAATAAAAAGTTTAACATTTTCTTCCCTTTTTTTCTTATGGTTTCAATATTTTTAAACTGAATTATTCTCATGCATTCCTTATGCTATGTTTTGATAACATTAACATGTACGAGGCCAATATTTCAAATGCGAAAAAGATCTGTTGTATTTGTATGACATGTGAATTTGTCTAAATCTGTTTTTAATCTATAAAGTTATGTACAGGAATCTGATATGTGTGCCAGTTTACGAATGTAGGGTAGGATGCATGTCTTTTGATAGATTTATACTGAATACCAGAAGACTGATTTGTAGCGTAAGTAGGGATTTATAACAAAAGGATCAAAGTTGGTTATTTTTTCTACTCTTGTTGCAATTCAATGTTGTTATTTTCATGTTTTATACAATGTAAATACTTACATGTGAAAACACAGTAATACAATGTATAGTACCTCTTGTTGCAACACAATGTTGTCATTTTCATGTTTTATACAATGTTGATACTCTCATCTGAAACAATAAATTTGTAATTCAATGTATTGTATCCCTTTTGTTATACGATGTTGTAATTTCATGTCCTCTGCAGTCCTGTAATGTAATGCCAGCCAATGATGTTTTATGAAATAACTTAAGATGGAAATAAATGAGATGAAATTTAATGTAAGTAACAGGTAGTCTGACTAAGCATTTGAGACAGTGATATCTTAATGAATGTTTATATATGCAAATTGGACATATTTCTTCAGACTTGATGTAGGAAAGAGACAACCGAGTTCTTCAGGGGTTGTTTACTCCATGTTCTTTACTTAACAGACATGATAATTCATATAACAAATAATATACATTTGAGCCTTGTTGACGTATATGTCACTTACTGTTTATCTCACTTAAAGTCAATGTTTTAAGGAAAAGAATTGCCGTTTGAAATACAAAACAAAACTGTCTTAATAATTTAGACTTAGTTGGTAAAGAGTAGCGGTAGATGAGAAAGACATAAAATATGTGTTCTTGGTGTTTCAGTGGACAACCTATCCCGCGAGTAGAGTACAACGAAGAGGAAACACGAACATGGTATGGTGTTATCAAATTCATTCTTGATAAGTAGAAAAATCTAAGTTATGGAAAATCATGTCGCGACATCTTGTATGCTTCATACTAGTAATTTAGCATGCCGTCGTATCATAATCAAGATCTTAAATAATGTATAACCTGTTTTCCTTCCCTTTTAGTTGTACATGTTCTCTCCTTCCGTGATGTTATCTTATTGTACTTTTCTAATGTGTAATGACGCAACGTCATTGTTTAGGCCATTATGACGCATACCTGTACGTGGCTATATCCCCTAGGTGTTTTTTCAGTTGCAACGGGATACACACTTATGAAGAATGGGATATTTTTGTTTCCTTTGGAAACAAACGGTGTACATGGCCATCTTTTATTTGACCTTTATATGATTTCTATGCTATTGCTAGAATTTTACCTTTCAAACACAAATCTCAAGGGCATTGCTTGTTTTGTAGACAACGCATCAGTAGTTTTGACAACCTTAAAAGGTCGTTTAGAATGAAAATATCAATACCTTTATATAATTAACTTAGCATGTGGTTGAATCTGATTTTTGTTAAAATCCCGTCCATAGAACTTCAATTGTGAATCGTTTTAAAAAAAATTATAACATCAATTATTCTACATCGCCACTGTTCTTCCTCTGTGCCATGTAAAAAGTCGTACACATGGTCCCGAAAATGCATCTCTAGGATCAGCCCTTTCATTATCTGATGGTTTTGTTGTTAGGAACTTTTATCAACCGTCCATGCGCAAGTCATAAATGGCCTTGTATTGTCTGAATCGTACACTAATGATAATTAAAAAGTTGAAAAATTTGATACTGCAATTTCAGGAAATGTTTTAACTGTCAACATTGACAGCAGCTACGTCGAAAGATGAGACTGAAAAGTAAATATTTGTTTTTGATACCCTTGAAATGAAAATAAAACCCGATCTATGAATATTTTCGCTAATATTTTTCAAATCAATTTTAACAACAAATCAGAAATTCGAGTACTAGGATATAAATACATAGTACACAATTATATGAGCGACAATAAGCTCAATTACTAGAAATATTGGTGTAATGTTTCGATAATTGTTAAATGATTTAAAGGCAGTATTGACTTTGGCATTGTCCGGTTGATACAAAGTTATTTCCAATCACTAGACCATGTGTTCAAACATGTTGTCATTGATACCATAATAGCCCAACTAAAACACTCTAAAATTGCAATTTTACGATCACCCCAAATAAATAATCTAATTGTTCCACCTGTCTAAACGATACGTCTACCCACCCACAACTACAATGTCCTACTCGGGTATTTAAACATCTGGAATAATATGTTCAGTGTTAGTAAAATGGCTATTGTTAAACTGATGTTGGTACAGCAAATAGACCGAGATAAAATAAATACTCAGATCGATAGACAAATATGTGGTGCTTGGGGAGGCTCATGCAACGTGTGTGTCAACCAGTGTCGTCTGAACTCGGTTAAACAACATACAATATCTGTTGAATTATTAATTTCTATCAGTTACAAAATTAAATCCCCTCTAGATGAAAGTATAAATCATTAAAGTGTCACTTGTCTGATTTCACTATTGACACAACATTAACTAAAACGTCCATTTATTTTCGCGCCATTCATTGAGAGCAGACGATAGCGCTCAATGTCTGTATTGCAGGGGTTGGATCGAATCTATCAGTCTGCATTGCTGTAATCTCGCCCATCAAATTGTCCTATTCCGATCGTTACATGATTGTTAGCCCAAATCACTTCACATCTATCCGGGGATGTCGCGGAGGTGATGTTGAGCACTTGTAATATTTGACAATAAAGACAGCTTGATAAATGTCGTCTGCAACTTTCATGAAAGGATGCATGTATCTTTTTTGATAAAACCATATATTGCCTTGTGCCAACATACAATCTATCTGTTTTTTTCCATTTTAATGTGGGCTAATGATGAAAGAACTCGGCTCAATTAAAAGTGACAGTTGTATTGTCCCTTACCCAGACTGGTAGTGGATTTCTTCCTCTCAGTTTGTGTCCTGCCTGACCAATGTTACATAGGGTACAGTCGCGAAAAGGAGAATCTGTCTAGCACAGTGTAATCGGCTGGTACGCTATTTACATAGGCACTTGTCAATATCTTAAACACTTTTCCATACAACGATACCATTGTTCGGTGTTTATCAGAACCATGCCTGCAGACTTTATATACACACATAGATTCAGAAGAATACCTTGAAATTTCGTTCTCGTCAGACAGCGAAAGCTCAGGGATTTTTGTTGTTGTTGTTGTGAATGCCGCTTTTTTTTTTTTATTGCAGCCTCCCTATTTCGCTCCAATTAAGGAGGAAGAACACAAACACCTTTGTTTCATTTTTTGTTATCATACCTATGAAGTCTAAAACTTGGCATCAGACGGTTATAAAACGTAACAGTTTTACAGTTTTTCATTGTTAAGAAAATCGATCGATATTTTTCTGATGGATGTTATCATTTTATTCAAGGAACCATGTTTACAGCCGTCTTCAGGATTTTTTCCCGACACATGCGTGTAGGGAACACCGGGAAAACTTTGAACGTCTGGAGAAGGAATGTGGATATTGTCCTACCAGTATCCCACAGCTAGAAGACGTCTCCAATTATTTGAAAAGTGAGATGATGCTTACGTAATGTAAAATATTCTTTTAAATTGAGCTTTTATTTCTTGTTCCAAGTCTAGACTCTTCAATACACATGGAGTAAATAGATTAAGTGCCCATTGCTTTGCTTCAGTTTTGACAGTATTCTCAGTATACATATCTATATTTTTCAGTTATTTGCATTAAAACCGATTCTATTCTATCGATTTTAAGTAACATTTCGTTTTTGTTATTTCACTTCTTTTCCATTTTGCTTGAAACCCGCCATTTTGTTTATCACGAAAATTCTATCAAACGTTTAGAGAGACAAACTAATATGTGTGATTTGAGCCTTTACTTAGAGGTCACCTGATTTCATCAGAACGCCCCATATCTGTATAAAAAAATCTTGGATACGAATTATGTAAGTAATATACATGAAAATCAGAAACACTGTCTTAATTTGTCAAAACGTTAAAACTTCCGTTCAGTTGTTCATACTTTCAATTTTTCTATCGGTAAAAATAATTGTTTGCATTGCTCCCCAACAAAAGGTTATAAATAACAGTGATTGACATTCATCTTATACTATGGTCACTTAGGAAGAACCGGATTCCAACTCCGACCAGTTTCTGGACTTCTGTCAGCACGGGATTTCTTGGCCAGCCTTGCTTTCAGAGTATTTCAATGTACTCAATATGTCCGTCACGGGTCAAAGCCCGACCACTCTCCAGAACCGTAAGTCATAAATGTGTATCTACCTAAACAACCACAATTTTATTGGTAGTGTATCTTCTTTTTGTACTCTGAGAATTAAACTGCCCTATCTGTCCTATAGGGATGTAGAAAATAGGATATAGTTAGCCTAATCACGATATATGGGGAACTACTTCCGCACAGAAATGTAGTTCGTTCATTAATTCTGATTTTTCTGATACGTGAATGGATATCAAAGGTAATTTATATTGATATTTATCGGTAATGTAAGTCTACAATGGAATCGGGTACCAGCACTCTGATAAAATATAAATAACGTACGAATCTATAAACAGCAATGTCATGTGTCAAGCATTGCTACTCAACCTTGAATAAACGTATATTCACCCCCTAATGTCAATGTTCTAGATGTCGGATAAAAATGTGAAGCCTTTAAATGATTTTGTTTACAGAATAAGCATTTTTCAAGTTCAATCAAAAACAATGCACGGTGTTCAGGTTCGGTCAAAATAGTGTGCATGATTCAAGTTAAATCAGCCCAACACATGACATTGTTCAAGTTCAACGAAAGCAGTATACAAGTTTAATTCCAGCAATTAAAATTGTTCCAGTTCAATAAGAACAGTATAAATGTACATCAAAATCAAAATAATTGGCATTGTATAAGTTCAGCTAGAATATAAAGATGATAGTCTGAAATAGGCCAAATGAGCATGCGCAACACGTGTTCTTTTCATGAAACACAATTTTAGCAAAATAAATTCGGACTTAGTTTGAATTAACTATCAGAACGAATATTTTACTTTATCGATATTGCTCCATTCAGAGACTGCATCCATGAAATTCTAGGCCATGTGCCAATGTTAGCCGACCCAAAGTTTGCACAGTTTTCCCAGGAAATTGGTCTCGCCACACTTGGAGCTTCTGATGCCGACATTGAGAAATTCGCAACGGTAAGGTCGAGAATAAAATAAAAAATAAGTCATTTTTTTATCCCTTTGTACGTAAGTTATTGGCTCACGAAAATAAGTACAACACAAAAGGAATCGGGTAAATCGGGTTTATTTTGACTTGAAATGTCCTAGTGTTAGATTCGTTTCACAAGGTGAGACAGGTACACAGACGTGGAAATATTTGGAGAGTTATGGATAGCTTTAGATATAACACACGTTTAAGGTACACGATGGCTATTGTATTGTCTAGATACGTATTGATCTAGATTAGGTTCCTTTTGATCTTCCGTACATCAAGGTGGATGGCTTGCGTAGAAGAGATACCATACTCGAGGACTTAGATCAAACGTTGGCGCTTGAAGACTTTAAAATCTCTTGAGTTCTTTGTTCTTGAGTATCATACTGCAGTGACGTTCTTTACTCAGCAAATCAAAAATACAGACAGTGATTTTGTTAAGGATTTGTTCCAACAAACGAACTCTTCAGTTATAAATATCTTAGCAAAGCACGAAATTAAGTCTTTTAATCGAAAAAGTTATTATATATATTTTTTTGAAATAAGATAGGAAGCTTTTAAACTAATTTCATACATGTCACATAATATGATTGAAATAGGCTACTTTAAACAAGTGGTTTTATTATTGATATAGACTATAGAACGGGCCATAGATGCCCGAGGGCACCTTTATCCCAGTACTGTATTCGATATATCCGCATGACACTTTGAAGTTCAATTTTACTCTTAACCCGGTATGTAAATTTCTAAATTATTTTTAAAAAGGACTGAGGTTCAACCACTACCTTATTTTTTTCTGTTACTCTATGAATGCCCGAATATTGAAGATTCAAGTCGCTCTGAAGATATTTTATTGATCAAAATATCAATGTCTGGCGCACGTTTTGTTCTTGCGCTCACTGGCATAACCTCAAGATAAAAGCGTTATTGGTTAAAGTAATGTCCCTAAAACCATTGATGGTCGAATTGATGCTCAATAATATTTATGGTCGAGTTAATACCTCTTAATATTGTTGCTTGAGGTAATACCTCTAGACATTAATGGTCGAGTTAATGCCTCTTAACTATGTAACAATAATGGTTGCGAGCCTCTTAACATTAATGTTCGAGTATATGCCTCTTCGCATTAATGATCCAGTTAATGTCCGATAACATTAATGGTCGAGTTAATGCCTTTTAACAGCAATGGTCGATTTGATGCCTCTTAACTATGTAACAATAATGGTTGCGAGCCTCTTAACATTAATGTTCGAGTATATGCCCCTTAGCATTAATGATCCAGTTAATGTCCCATAACATTAATGGTCGAGTTAATGCCTTTTAACAGTAATGGTCGGGTTAATGTCCCTAAACATTAATGGTCTTGTTAATGTCCTTAAACATTGATGGTCCAGTTAATGTCTCTTTACATAAATAGTCGAGTTAATGCCTCTTAACACTAATGGTCGAGTAAATACCTTTTAGCACTAATGGTTTAGTAGATACCTATTAACATTAACGGTCGAGTTAATGCTTCTCAACATTAATGGTTGAGTTCATGCTTCTTAACATTAATACAATTGTAGTTAAGGCAATGTCCCTCCAAAGAATGCTTGAATATGAAACTGTAAGCATCTCAGACAAATCCAAAGTGAAGTATAGGACAGGGAACAGATCTGTTTATATTCTTTAATTCATTGTTTACAGATGTACTGGTTTACGGTAGAGTTTGGCCTGTGTAAGGAGGACGGCGAACTGCGGGCGTACGGAGCAGGAACACTTTCGTCGTACGGCGAGCTTCAACACGCGCTGTCGGACGCACCTGAAAAGCGTCCGTTCGAGCCTGCCAAGACGTCCGTCCAGGAATACACAGACGACGACCTCCAGCCGATATACTACTACGTGGAATCTTTTGACGACATGATGCAAAAAATGAGGTAAATTATATTTCCTTTAAACTTAGACAAGGAGAAAAGTGTTAGCTTTCCTAACGGATCCCACATGCTTATAATTGATTTTTTGAGTACAATAAAATTTCATCAGCGTAAAAAAATAAGACAAGAAAATGCAGCAAAGCTGCTGGACACCAAATCTTGTGACATGAAAATAACTTACTGATAGTCCAACAACCATGAGGGAACGGATCCTTAATAATTTAATTTATTCTTCGAATAGTTTAATATACTAACGGCATTAGTTTTGTCGGACAGAATATTCCATTCACGCTCAATATCCTTACATGTTGCGATATTGTCACTCTATACATTTTCCAAAGCACGCAAATGTATATTTTCAACTTCACGTTTTAATGTCAACGATTTGGTAACAACGTCACTTCTGAGAGAGAGAAGAAACAGTACATGATTTACATAAAAATATCATGTATATCTTCCGCGAATTTTACAAATATTTCTTTTCGCAATGTACCTTTGAATAAAATATCAACCGTCTTTTGGATTAAAGCGTCAATCAAATCACCACTTTGAATAATGTTCAAAATGTAAATATTTGGTTGAGGATAATTGTTAAAGAAGTTTTTACGTTCGAGTCTGCTACGAAGACACATTTTGCCACAACGCCGCTTTTTGGGTTCCTTATATATCCGTATTCAACGGGAAAACCACAAAAGTTTCTATTTATTACCCTTTTTGCGTCATGCGACACAAATATTGCTACATCTGTGTATATATGTAGCGTAAATTTTGACGCCAGGTTCTAAAGACGTCACGCATGACAACAATACAGAGCGTCATTTTGAATGGGTTTCTCAATGCAATCCGTTCGTTTGCTACTATCATCTGGTTAGATTTACAAACAAAAATGTTACAAGTTGTGTAGTTATATAAATACCATTATGTATGTTGCAAAGGTGGGACCGCACAAACACTTATTCTACCGTCGCTTCATCTAAACTTGAAACTGAAAATCCACGCAGTGAACAGAATGTACCATTCTAATTGGACAATACTAAAACTATAATTTGTATGCATCCATTGCATTGAAGATATGTTTTAATCAAATAGAGAATTCATGATATTTCACAAGAAAAATGTGACAAATACGGATATAATAATTTGATATTATTTTTTTGTAATAAATATGCGGCCTCCATTTCCCAGAAGGCTTTCACGCATGGGGAAGCACCGGAAGCGGACAAAGTGCTTACAGAGCAAACCCCGGCGGCGCTCTGCGCCGCTTGGGGATTTATAAAAAAAAATAAAAAAATAATAATATAAAACCTTTTCTTTCGGTTGTAGCTTCAAATTAAAACAAAAACTGTAACAGAGAACACTAAATTCGTGAAAAAAAGTATAATAATAATAAAAAGGTAGTACACGTATAGATCTTTTTAAAAAAGATTTTTTCACGGTTTTGTACATGTTAAAGTTTTATGTTAGAATGAAAAACACAGTTTCTAATGGTAAACTGGTAATATTGGTTGCAGCATGGAAGCCGGCTAGCGTAATTCATAATTACAAGGCTCGCTTTTCAAAGTACCCTTTATAATCTGTTTCAGGTTTTGTGTCGTTCCAATGACACAATAGTGAATATTTCACGAAATCTAGGATTGATTGTTTCAGTTTGAGGGCATTTATAACACATGTGAACGGTTATTGCAAAGCGCCATTACGTATTTATATCACAATTTTGAATGTGAACAATGATAATAAAATTTGTTTTAATATTTACACTCGACAGGGATTCTTCCGTACTAAATCGGATACTTGTCTGTGTGATTACTACCGAGGTCAACATACAGTGCTGTAGTATTATGTTGATAAATCATTGTCTCCAACAGAAAATAATTATAAAGCCTGACACATACCGCAATGCATATTTTATTTATCAGGTTGGTGGACAACCGGGAAATATATTTTTACACCTCTGGGCTAAAAGAAATATTTACCTCCGTTATACATAATATTGAAGCAGCTATTTAAAGTGACTGTTCATGTAATTTCCATTTAATCCAATATATTTACGGAGTGTTCCTATAGTTACTATGGAAGTTGATATATTGTTGGACTTTTACTACAGTTATCATTGAAGATGATATATTGTTGGACTGTAACTATAGTTACCATTGAGGACGATACATTGTTGGTCTGTAACTATAGTTACCATTGAGGACGATACATTGTTGGACTGTAACTATAATTACCATTGAAGATGATATATTGTTGGACTAAAATTATAGTTTTCATTGAGGACGATACCTTGACGGACTGTTCCTATAGTAACCATGGAAGATAATATATTGTTGGACTAAAATTATAGTTTCCATTGCAGACGATACATAGTTGGTCTGTTCCTATAGTTACCACAGAAGACGGTACATTGTTGGTCTGTTTCTATAGTTACCACAAAAGACGATACATTGTTGGACTGTAACTATAGTTACCATTGCAGACGATACATTGTTGGTCTGTTTCTATAGTTACCACAGAAGACGATACATTGTTGGACAGTAACTATAGTTACCATTGCAGACGATACATTGTTGGTCTGTTTCTATGGTTACCACAGAAGACGTTACATTGTTGGTCTGCTTCTATAGTTACCACAGAAGACAATACATTGTTGGACTGTAACTATAGTCACCATTGCAGACGGTACATTGTTGGTCTGTAACTATAGTTACCACATAAGACGATATATTGTTGGACTGTAACTATAACTACCATTGAAGACGATACATTGTTGGTCTGTTTCTATAGTTACCACTGCAGACAATACATTGTTGGACTGTAACTATAGTTACCATGCAGACGATTCATTGTTGAACTGTTCCAAAAGTTACCATTGAAAACGATATAATGTTTGACTGTAACTATAGTTACCATTGCAGACAATACATTGTTGGACTGTTTCTATAGTTACCACAGAAGACGGTACATTGTTGGTCTGTAACTATAGTTACCACAGAAGACGATACATTGTTGGACTGCAACTATAGGTACCATTGCAGACGATACATTGTTGGACAGTAACTATAGTTACCACAGAAGACGATACATTGTTGGACTGTAACTATAGTTACCATTGCAGACGGTACATTGTTGGACTGTTCCAATAGTTACCATTGAAGCCTTTGTGGTCAATATGCCTGCCGTTATACAAATGAAGAAATTCTTCACTGTCATTTTACCTGTATCTCTCCTTTTGAGGGATGTGTTATCAAATTGTGGGTATAGTTACTATTAAATAGTTTAGTTTTAGATACTCTTAAAGCCCGTGTTTTATTAAACTCTGATTATAATTACATGTACTATAGAGGCTTGTTCTGTAGTTTTCTGTGATAATAGCTACATGTACATGTAGATTTGTGGTCTGTGGTTAAATTTACTGTGGTTATAGTTAATCTGGAATCCTGTAGTTTATTGAACTGTAGTTATACCTACTCATAAGGCCAGTGGTTAACTAAACTGTGGTTAAAGTTAATCTGGAAGCCTGTAGTTTATTTAACTGTGGTTATACAATATAGTTACTTATAAGGCCAGTGGTTTAATTCACTGTGGTTATAGTTAATCTGGAAGCCTGTCAATCACTTGACTGCCACGTTTGGAACTGCTGCTGTGACAATTCTACCAGAAACCATCAAAACCATTGAACAAATTAAAGTGCATCTACATGTAGATCAGGAAAGAGCTTGATGATATAAAGTTGTGCGCCATAATGCTGACCTTGATACAGATCACACATTATCTTAATGAATGTGAGAAACGAAACATTTTACCAGATACAAGAAGGGAATCAAGGGAAACATGAAAGACCAAATTCAAAACAAAAACAAGGTTTAAATTGTAACAAAAATGAACGTTTAAAAAAAATGGTTTTGACTAAATTGAAGCTGACATTAACCTAGATGTTGCATCATTATGGATACACAGCAGATTTATATAACTGGTGATGGGTATTATCATAATGTAATTTGTGTCATATTGTTACAATATCTGTCACGGTACGACCAGTTGTACATTACATGACCAACAGTACGTATACGCTAGTTAAACTGTCTGGTAAGGATTTTTTAATATCATTATTTACCAGTTTAACATTGAGTGTACTTTCCCTATACAATTACTAATAACTAATATAATTAGATAGAACTAAAAAATTTTTTTTTTTAATTTAAAAAAAAAAACCCCCCCCCCCCCCCCCCTGCCCCCAAAGAAAATCCCAGATCAAACAACACGTTGCCAATAATAGCTTTGGAGCCTGAAATTACATTACCTGGATTTACTATCGTTTTACAAACGACCTGGTAATGGGTTTGGTGTAGAATGATTTTTGGATATCGTACAACATCTCCACACAGAAATAGAACCTGACCTTGACTATTTTGATACAAATTATTTGATTACCCAGCACAGTTCTGTGGTGTATGAAAGCCGTACGTCTCTCATGTAATAAACAGGAGTCACATTCAGTCTAACAGTGGGAAATTATGATGGGAAAATAAAAAGCTGGCGTCAGATTCCAAATGAGGTACCGTTAATAGATTGAAATTAGATAATGCCAATAGTTTTTGTCATAAATAAAAACATCTGTATTGTGTAAAAATTCAAACCAATTGAATAGATTGAGCGATGTCAAACCGCTCGATACTAAATAGTGACGGCTATATAATCCGGCCAGGAGTCACATGAACGGGTTCAATCTGAATTGGTCGATGCATTTATCAAATGTTTGTCAGTCGAATGGTTTTAACGATGGATTATTTTTCGTTATTGATGTATATTCTCCGCCTTTTCACGGTCGACGAATCATGTTTACCATTGTGAGTCGATATCATGGAAAAAGTGCGTGCTGTTGGTTGTACGATCGTCTGACTCCGCGGTATCGGGCAATCACCTACGTACGTGTTTGATACAAATGATTAAGGTATCGCACCCGGAGACTCATAAATTCACATGCTCTATTGATAAACACGACCCTAGAACAATCGTCATTTGCTATCTCCAAAGTCGACTTTGTAGGCCGTGTCTTCTCTAGTGACTTTCCGTTTGAAGGGGACATTTTTTTTCAAATTATTCTTTTTTATCTTGAGTAAATTGGTACATCCCTGGAAAGGTCGTGTACACCAGTTCACGTTTAACAGTCAAGTTAATGTAGATTTCACGCACGTCTGTCAACGAGCGACGGGTGTGACAACGTTAGACATTCAACAGGAAATGGGGCATCAGGCACGTTTGAATCTCGGGAAGGAAAGGACTTCTTTGTGTATTTCCTGTCCTTTCATCTTCCTCTTCATCATTTTTCATTTTAATCATGAACTATTGTGTATGCTTACCTTTCGCGATTTACATACATGTATATCTACACTGTTTTAATTTTGGTCATTAGTGTGTTTTTGTATCATCACTAGACTTTTATATTGATGTTACAGTTAAGATGATTTCAAGGAAAGATTATAAGAAAGCTCATGGGCAAAACAATGGATATTTTACATGAATATAAGATAAAGATATAAAGCATGAATATTCTATGATTAATATGCACATCATCAGACAAAAACATCAGAGATAAACCATTCAGTTTGGTTTGGAAAATCAATAAAATTTGACAGAGGTGAAGCACATGTATATTAATTTTAACCTTTGTTTGACTTTCAAAACAGTACCACTTTAAAAATTATGTAAAATACAATTGTTAATGATATATTTATCCTTGCTGCACGATAAATATCAAAGTTGCAAAAATTTACTTGGTAACGGCTAAATATGAATGATAGGATAGAGCTACGAAGAAGTTTAAAAGGAGACAATTCCTATAAAAAAGACTTTGGTTTATTTGTGATGTAGCATACAACCTTAATGCAAGTACATGTTTACGGTCATTTGGTTATGTAAATCGTATACAGTGTATATCTTAAAGTTTCAATTAGTTTGTCAAACTTCTCTTCTCAAGAACCGTTTTTATTTTCCAGACATTATGCGGCGGGCATTTCCCGACGATCTGAGGTGAGGTACGATCCCTACACACAGACCATCCAACAACTAGCTAAAAGGGAAACAGTGGACGCCATAGCGTTATCCGTTCGGAATGACATCGATTGTCTTCAGAAAGCCACAAGGGGAATGGAACGTATCCAGGTGTCGTGAAACTGGACCACAATAAAGGACATAAACAAACGGATATATTACTTAGTTACTTTGGTTTAAAAGGAAAGGAAACGTTCTGAAAAGGATTTGAGGTGAACCTCGTTCTGAATTAAGTACATTGTTTGAATATTATCGTTTTGACTTGTACGTATCCTATGTTGATCCCTATGATTCTTAGTCTCGTTCAACCAGACGCTTGATCACTTGTAATTCAAGAGTCTGGTCAAACACAGTGCATTAACATTATCACCACCAGAGGACAGTATTTCTTCTTTCGTTTCCGGACGTTATGTCAACGCCATTAAACATTTCAATGAATAATGAAACTAATGATAAAAGTTACCTATACATGCATTCCTGAAGTACCCGTGTTTTCACTTTTATCGAGAACAATGTAAGAAAATGTGTCAAACCTCCAGAATAATGCTATATATTTCCATTGAATAAATCATAGCTAAGCACAAAGCCAACAAGGCTGACTGAAGTATGAAAAAAGCATGCAAAGCAAATGAGATTTTACCTGTACACCATTCAAAACACCTTCAAGTTCTCACTCAGGTAATCTGGATTGACTTGTATCAATAGCCTTGTTAGTTCATGAATTATTGTAAAATATCCAATGAAAATACCTGAAATCATTTTTTTGGAAGCATTTTCTTCCATTTTTCTCGTTAATAGTGAAAACATGGATAATTCAGGAATGCATATACAGGTAATTTTTTAATGAATTAGAATGTTTAATGTAATTTAGGGCCACTCAAATTCTGACTTCAAAAGTTAAAAAGGGTGTGTCAACCTTTGACCAAGTTTTACCAGAATCTCGGTAAGCCTCGTTATGATGTCACAAAACGAAAGCACTGCGTTTGACCAGACTCTCTATTCGGCGTAGCTTGCGCAGGCAACAAGAGTCTGGTTGAACGAGAGTATATGATTCTTTGATGTGACTTCCGGGAACTGGATTTCTCGGTACTTGATTTCCGGTTACGGTGACGGTGTAGAAATTCATTCAATTTCTTTTGGTCGATTGATAATAAGTTTGCTGGATGAAGTTGCTGACAGTCGACTTCCGAATCAAATCATACCCTATCCCCTCCACACAATACTTGACTGGAATATTTCTCACATTTCCCCCGCTTTATTATGTTGTAAAAGTACGGTTGAACATATTTTAGCGCGTTTCACATAACTTCAAAATCGCTAAATTGTAATAACCGTTAAACTTAAAATCTCTGTATTCCTACATATACGTACCATGGATAGTGGAAGTGCCTAATCAAGTTGATTATTAACGGGACAATTGTATCTAATACGCGGGATTATGACTTCACAGACAAAAGTACATATTGGGTCGTTATTTTTTTTTATCGAAAAGGTAGGCCTACATGTAACACAGATTTAAATATCGAAGTTGTAACGTTTGACCAGAAAAGTTTTTTTTTTTTTTTTTTTTTTAATTCCAATTGCAAGGAACACTAGAGTTACTGTCAGCTATTGATGGCTAATAACAAAATACCTGTTCTTTCTGATGTCAGGTTATAATATATGATAGCGCTAGCTTTTGCTATTATTGACGAGTTATGCCCCTTTAAAGCATAGCCGCTATCAACGGAGAATGAAATGTTTTTGTCTTGTGCGAAACGTATTACGCTTGTATATTTTAAAATAAGTCCAAAGAAATCGCGTTCTCGCTTTTCCTGTCTATCGTACATTTTACTAACTACCTACCTAATTATTATCACAAATTAGCACTGCTGAAGTCTCAAATGCTGTCTCTTTATATAACCTTTGTAAAAATATCGCTTGAAAATATACGATGCATATTACCTACCTATCTGACCAAATTCTTTAGAGCCGAAAAACGGAATCAAAAACATTAATTTTAGTTAGTCTAAGTATTACACGAACCTGTACCTTGTAATATACAAGTATATATAAAGCAGGTGTGTATTTGAAAATTCAGTTTAAATACGCAGTACTGATTAGTTCTTATCAATACGACAAAAAGATCATCTTGTTTCGCATCACCACTCTGACTTTTCACGGGAAATATGGGGTCAATTAATTATAATACATGATCATGCATTATGTGTAATAACGACTGACCTTTGACCTTCGTTTGATCAGAGTGTCACAATAACTGTTTTGGATATCGTATATACATCGTGGATGTATGCTATAATTATTAGTAAATGTACATATACGGTCAAAGCTTAAGCGACCACCAAATAAATTATATTGCAAGTTGAATAGTTTTGTGTTGTGTATCTGACCCGTATATACATGTAGCTTATCCAAGAGTGGCGACTATACCTAAGTACTGGGCCCCTTTTCAAAAAAACTGTTTTCATGCTCAAGCACAGATTCTGTGCTCATACCAGCTTTCTTGTTTACTAACTTAAATCATGTCAAACGATCAAAAAGTCTAGTGTAAACATTGAAAACAGTATTTGGCTTTGTATCTCTTCAAATCATTTCTAAATCATTGACAAAATAAAATTGTATTATTAATCCATAAGCGGTAACAGAAAATAAGCTTGAGCACAAAATCTACCCTTGAGCATGAGAACAGTTTCATGAATACGGGCCCTGATGATAAAACTACGGTAAATAAATAGCATGTACACCAAGGTCATATACATTAAGAATTAAAGAAACATTTTTTTCTATTTATGTTCGACGGAATTGAATAGCCAAAGTACATTCACTGTGACGTCAGATTTAGACAAATTTGACATGACCTTATAACATTGTGAAGTCATAATAAAAAACAACATATCGACGTGACGTTATGACAGTGTGACGTCATAATTGAAAAATGGTGACATTGTGTCGTTAGTATAAAAAAAAGTATATAAAAGAGACGTTGCAATGAAGACAATAAGTACTAAGTAAAAATGGTGAGGATGTAGACTTGAAAATGTCCAGAGAAAACGATTTTTTGCAAATATTGGTTTTTGTCCTCGGTACATGTAATATGCTAAAAAGGATCCATTTCATATAAAATTGATGATATAAGCCTCAAAAATCAGTTTCGATTTAGCCTAAAACAGATATTGTTTCTTAAATCTAATACGAAACGATAATTCATTTAAGATCCATCGTTTATGACACTTCTTCCATTTTATAAGGAGAATGTTCTCGTTTTACATTTGTCGCACGTACAATAAGTGTGATATAACTTTTGAATACGTCACAAGTAGCAAAATAATAACCCTTCATAACATGTCCCTAGCTGTTGCTCTAACAACCAAACAGCGTAATAATGAAACCAAAATAAGGACAGTAAACGTGACGACATGGAAGCTACGATGACGTCATTGAACACTTGACGTTGATAAATGATAATAATAATGATTCGAGGTTCTTATATACCGCTTTATCACAACATAGTTCGTAGGTCGTCTCAAAGCGGTTCACAAGTCAGTATCCGTGGTTATAGGGCCTTTGCAACCAGCCAATATCTTTCTCAACTCCCTGGGGAGCATACAGCCGGAGCTGGCATTTCGGCGCTAACAGCTAGCAATCAACATTTCTAGCACTGCCCAACCACGTACTCAATTACAGCTGAGTAGGCTGGAACAAGTGGAGTAAAGTATATTGCTCAAGGATACAGCACAGTGCCGTGCTGTTACTCGAACCCGCAACCCTTCGGTCACGAGCCCGGCGTTCTACCACTAGACTACCTTTGAACAGAGAAAACAGTATTGTTTTAGAATTCCGAATGGAGTCTTAGGATTTTGAATGGGCGATTTATGAACTAAAATATTTCTTATTGACTTGGAAGGCATCGCTAAAATGAAAGGACTCACCAATCATATGTGAAAATGACACTTCTTAAACATTAGATATATCTGTGAAAAATTGTAAAGTCATTTTTTGAAACTGTAAGTGAACGGGCGACTATAACATATCACTTATTCCCAGGGTACTTGCATTAAGAATCACTAACTTTCAGGGTACTTGCATTAAGAATCACTAATTCCCAGTGTACTTGCATTAAGAAAAAATGTTTAAACAGACAAATTAGCAAAAGTATGAAATGGTTACAGCTTTCTATGATAGATGAGGTTCAGATAATGCTGTTCTGAAAAACTGTGTTAAAAGACCTCACTTTTGTAGTAATTGGAAATTTTAATTTAAGAATGTCTTTCCGAAAATGCACATATGACGACGTACATGAATTCATACAGTTGCAGGAATGACAACAGACTCGAGACAGAGAAAACGGTTTGATTTTCCTAATATGATACAGCAAATCGAGATAAATCATATATCTGCACATTTCCTCAACAACTAGTATAGGTAAACGAATGAGGCACAAACTATAGCAACATATTGTGCTGTACCCTAAGTGAGGACTCTCGAGAGGGTACCATTTTTACTTTTAAAAATGTCTACTTATTAAACTATTAAACGTGATTGTTTGAGGAAACCGCTCTTAGTGACTTACATATTTTGTCTTATTAGATCTTTCCGCTAATCCTCAAGTAATGAAAATGTCCTATTCACTACATTCGTTATACGTACAGATACGACGACAGCTTAGTCTCGGCTTTTCGGGGCAGTATTGGTATTACATGACTTCAAACACAACAGGTATCCATGTTTTAAGAAATAAAAGAAGGTCAAAATTATCAAGAATGAAGTTAAATCAAACGATTTCAGATATGATATCAATCTAAAACACGATCCGGAAGGCTTCATTTACTGTTCTTGAATGCTGTGGCATGATACTACTAATGTCTAGAGCAGTCCATTGCGAAATTCCGGAATATAGCCGTATTCAGATATAACTTATAACGGGTAGATGACAGATGATACAATGCCGTTTCATGCTATTTTTTTCAAAACGCGAATGTGAAAAGATTATAATTACCGTTATACTGCGATCAATAGGAAAATCAAATCGACAGTAACATTTCGCGTAAGAGTCTAAGGTTAATGCTGATAGACAAATGCATCTCACCTCCAATTAACAAAGCGATTAAAATAAAAAGACGAAACTATATATTGCTAGTAAGAGTGATTTCAATACATCGATTTTTCCCCTTCGTTCTTTTCATTTTTTCCGCTGCGAAATACCAATATGTTATTTAATTCTTGCGTTTCGATACTGGTTATTCAATGTCTTAACTGCCTTTTAAAAAAACATTGTACATATAAATCCGTAGTTATAAAACAAAAATGTGCCGTTCGGAAAACAACAATATCTGTGGCGAGTATCTGTGGCCAAGTATCTGTGGCCAATAAGCAACAGTATAGATCAGGATTATTTTTAGCCGATGTAACATTAGAGTTCATATTCCGTTATGCTGTTGGGATTCGGTTGATACATATACAAGTGCAATATGTACTCTCTCACGTACAAATCAATCCGGGATATAAACGAACATGTCCGTCAGTCGTGCCCCTTTGGTATCGATGTCAGAGACGGACGATAAAACAGGCACAACGATGTGTCCAGGCATTCGTGTCCATTGAGCATGGATAATTTTAAATCGTACCGGAGAATTCCCCGGAGCCGAGTTGACCGGCGAGACAGAACGGCAAACACATCACATTAAAGTAAAATTATGTGTCTGTTTCGGTTTCAAATTACTTGGAAAGCGTTCACATGACGTAGATTATGCGCGCCGTGTGCAATGCCGTTGTATAGAATCAACCTGCCTGTTCCGAAGAATGGTATCAACCGATATACTTCTATCGAATGGAATAGGTCCATTTTACGAGTGTAGGGGGCACGCCTGGCATATTTTTCAAATGGAAAATTGTGTTGCATTTTATGAGGCATGTTCTTAAACAAACTCCATGCTTTTAATTACGTGTTTGTTCAGCTGTGGCCGCGGCTGACTATTTTCAGAAGAAATGCACCCAACAGGAATAACTCACAAATCAACGGTTTGTGCTCATGTCAAAATTATCTGGTAACGTTTGTCATACTAATAGGAGACTGAAACGACGCGTTTAAATTTCTATTTTATTTTTATGGTCATTGCATAAATAGACCAATTTAAACAGCACAGACTAAATTATTGTTCTGTAGAGACGACATTTATTTGGACAGAATAATTGATTGTTCAATGTTGCAGTTCAAAAGGGACGGTACATGTAATCAGTGTTACTATCAATAACAGTATATTTAAAGAAAGGTTACTTCCCTTCCCATAAGTTAAGAAGTTTCGACCGGAAGTGGTAGCCTATGGGTGTCGGAAGTAGAAAATGGGCTGATTTTGAGCTTTAATTTTGTATATTAAGGACTACAAATTTAAAAGCTACCAAAAAGTTTTTTTTCTCTCCAATCATCTCAGTTTTCCTTTTAGTTGCTATTTTTATCTCGGCTTCAGTACCGATTTAAAGCACTTTAGCATTATGTGAACATCAGCGTACATTATTTTGTTCATGTGAACATGTATTCAAGATTCATATTTAAATATTCTCTTCACACCTATTGTAACACTTGGATCATTATCTTGTCCCTTGTTCTCTCTACCTTATATTTTCTAGCGCCTTGCTTGGCAATGCCTCAATTTTGGCTTTAATGTTGAACGTTCGCCCATGTTAGGGAGGCAATGGGTTCTGTCCCCAGGCCAGGACATCCCTAAGTCCTTAACAATAGTAAGTTGTAATTCCATGCTTAACGTTCAGCAATATAGGCTAATGGCAATAACTGGTTCAATCGTTGTCAGTATAAAGTGTTTGGGCGGAATGGTGTGCTGGGTGCATTCGGCATTGTGTTTCAGTGAGATATCACTATAAAGCCGGCATCAGCACACATAAACACATGCACGCATACATAACACACTTGGAGGCACGTCCTTAAATGACCTTAGCTGTTGAAAGGACGTTAAACCCTGCAGAAACGGAAAATACCTGTCTGAATGAACCAATTGGTCACATTGTAACACTTTATAAAATCAGAAAAGATAGATACATGTTACGTGTACACAGTTATAATAAAATTGTCATGCGAAAGACCCTTTTTAATAGAATATACATAAAATTACTAAATTGATGGCGTCAATGGCGGTGCCACAGGGACCATCAAAGTATCGCGTTTGTGTCTACTGGTTATTCATCAAGCAAAATTATTTATGTGGAACAAAAATTTAACGGAGAGAATGTATCTATGTAGAAGAGCTTGCTTGATACACAAATTATTGAGTACATCAACAGCAACATCAGGTCACTAGGATTCGTACCCAACATACGTGAGATAAGGATATTTTCTGACAGAATATTTCTTCAGAGCACACTTCGTAGAGAATCGAATCCCACAGAAACCTTTGAGAAATGAGTCATTCAAACTCGCAAAGAGCAATGATGGAGAAAGCTTTTTCAGAAAAGGATACTTTGTATATGGAAAATGACAAAAAATAACGTTAATGAAACAAGGGAACAATCATTATAGAAAATTCAAGGGGCTACATCATCTTCTGTAGAGAAGGTGAATGAGCGTAACCCTCGGGATTTCGAGGATAGGGAGCTTTCTAAATTTGTGTTGTATTTACCCATTATGTCAGAACCTGTTGGGTTCGTGCATGAATTATGTGGTAAATCTTATTACTATTGTTGATATTGTCGCACACATTTTTTTATATCGGTCTGGCGTCGATTTTATGCTCGACGTGCTTTGAACTCTCTAAATTGTGACGATAACCAATGTAACATCACATCAGTAAAACCATCTTATGTAATCCCGAAGGACCAAATTCCAGTAAAGTGGGAGGAGATCACTGATTGGTAGTTGGGGCATAAAAGGATGGCGAACAACAAATATTGGACAATCTATCGGACATTAACATGTTTCAAGTCAAAAAGTGATAACGCTGAACATCAATTCGACCTCGTGATAACGCCTAGGAGTAAAGAGACATGTCAGGAACCGATGGCTATTGAGAGATGGGATCGTAAAATTAATTCCCAGGATTACAGGATTTTCGCAATAAATCGCAACTGTCGTGTTTGTACAATCGATTCCACTTGCTTTTTGAAATTGACATTTTACGTGTATTTTGTTCGGAAAAAAAAGACAACAAAAATGACTAAATAGAGAAGTGAACTAGTATGAAAAGTAACTTATAAATTAATATAAATTTAACTCAAACATCAACTTGTTTGCTTAATTATTTTGCTGATATCATTGCTTTCTTTAGAGAATTTAGTGGGTGGGGGTGGGGGGCTGGCTGGTTGGCTAAATGTCACAGATCAAACTGGCGCACAACGACAGCCTGTATTACTAGTATTTGTAGTTTCATTAACATTTTCAAAACTAAAAACAGAGGATGTGTCTCCTAACAATTTCAAAAAGAGAGAATGTTTTGTAGTTGGTTAAGAATAAATACATGCTACATATGCCAACCTGTCATGGATAAGATTTAATGATGGAGTCAGCTCGGACCTTCAAGCATTGGAAATATGGGCTAAAACATGGGGAATGTCCTTCAACGTTTCGACATGTTACATCATTAGATCTAGAGTTAACAGGCCAAAAACATCAACTGAGGCACGGTAGTCCAGTGTTAGGACGCCGAGCTCGTGACCGAAGGGCTACGGGTTCGAGTCACTTTTTTTCCTCCTTGAATCCCATCACAGAAAACTTATCATTGATTTTATGACCCGGAAAAAATAATTCTATCCCGGCAGTTGTCTTCAAATATATAGGTCAAACATATTGTATTAAAAGTTGACAGGAGTTTTGGTCTGTTTATGAATGCCGTACCAGAGAAATAAATATTTTTTTAAAAAACAGTCAGATTAAAGTATTTAAAGATTAAGTCAACACGATAGAACTACATTATGTTCACAAAACAAATTCATTTTGTGATAAAATTTAACTCTCATAACAAGGAGAGTTATAAATGACAGCTATGCCCATGGCTGGATATAACCAGCGATAACTGTTGCTTTACTTGGGTTAATCATGAAGGTATATCGTCAAAGATATACAATTATATGTACATGTTTATATCTCAACTGAATGCCAGGAAGTAGAAAGGAAAGACTTGGATTAATGATGACTATGACTTTGTTTTTAAGTCCATACGGAAATATAGACCTTTACCGGATAGGGTCGGGCAAATGGACAATAACAATTAGACGGAAACAAGGCGTTTATAAATATCACGATGGTTATATACACGTATCTTGGCGAAGATTAGCTGATTCATTTGATATTTTATTTGAAATGATAAAACTATATGTGCTCGGTAACGTTATGGTACAGGGAGACTAAAACAAAGAACAGAAGTATATCTGTCAAAGTTAAAAAATATATTTGTTAGGTTTTGTTTTCTTATCTTTACATTGATTGCAACTTTCAGATGTATCACATTCTCTAGACCCCTCCCTACAGAAGTAACATATATATAAATGTAAACTTAATTTATCTTACGACAGTTTGGAAACCGGAGTACCTGTAGAAAACCCATGTGATGGGACAGGTGACCCCATACCTTTTCACGCCCGATCGTGGAATCGAACCCCGGCAGTCTTGTTGAAAGGCGAGTGCGCTATCCACTGCGCCACCCGACCACCCTCATAATTACACAGAAATTATTATTTGATAAAAAGAACCCATTCATGTTAGTTAGGCTGACCTTCTAATGATTATATCTAAGTCAGCAAATATTAGACAGACATCCAAAAGGTAAATGTGAACAGTGTATACCATTAGTCTCAATGTTCGCTCTAACAGTACATTTGAGGTAGAGGCTAGTACATATAGCTAACCAATATTTGGTCTAACACAAACCTTTGAAAGAAGCCAATATATATAGCATCGTAGAAATCAATTGGCATTTTGAGTGCAAAATGGTATGGTTTAATCTTGACAAGTCAAGTTTTGGAATTTTACTATCCCCGTTTGTTAAATATTGGTGCATTCTGATTCTTGTAGTTGTTAATAGTATGTCCATCAGTCCGTTAGACTACGGTAGATTTTGAGTATGCTCCAACGGGATTCTCTAGTTCTACCTCCAATGCGACAGAGCTCATCCATAGAAAAAATAGAGCCTCATCTAGTTCACAATAAAAACAACTCATACACATTCGTAGAAGAGTAAACATCAAAATGAAATAATTTATTTCATAATTCATTTCATTTTAAAAAGATAATATAACTAAGTTTTTCTTTCATTAAAAGTAAACTTTCTCAAATGGAAGAAATTATGATACGGACTATATATAGATCAATTATGATACACAATGTGATACACCATTTCTTATTATACAAACTATAAATATGATACAGACTATAATAATAAGAATTTTGTTTTTAACCCTCTTACAGTAGGAGTTATCCGTGTGGTTAACTGTACAAGTGGTTCCATATACATTCCAATATCGTTTGTGACAAATTACTCTTCTATTTGTGACGTAATACACACGTTACGTCATTTGTCTCCATACTAATGCAGAACGCCAGTTCACCTTTCATGTTTCAATATGTCTTACACATTACACAAGAACACGTTTTAGGAAGGTCCCAAGTAGGTATTTCTTCTTCCAAGAATTTGTTACACACCAAAACTGCTAAATATGATTAAAACCATTGATATATGTTCAATGCATGATGCTCAATTTTTTTTAAATGGAACGTTTGACCTAAGATAAGTTCGCATTAAGATAATCTCCAATTTGACCTGTTTTCCCTGTATTTTCTCTTCCTGAGACAGGACCTAGTTTGGAAATACGTATCAAAATACATTGTTTTGTCTTATACGCACATAGAGGCCACCTGCTGTTTTCTAAGAGCTCCTCGCCCTCTTTCATTCTTTTTCGCTGTAAACAAACCATGTTCACGTCCGTTTTAAGAAATGCAAATTTCATTCCATGAAATATGCATCCATTTGTTTGTAGTTGTTCTAAGTCCTTTCCGTCGATGACGTCAATTAAACGCTTGACTTGGACATCGGTAGGGACAAACTCAGAGGGATGTACGGCCAAAGGTGCCCCATTGAGACTGAAGACCCCGGCCATGTACGACCCATCTTCGCCATCATTCCCTCTGAGAGATTTTTCCACGTAATCCTTCCACGACATCCTGAAGTGAGACAGATTTTATAAACAATACATGTCCTATTGTACAGGTCCTGGTTTTGACACTTTAAAATATCCACGCTACTAAATGCTGATGTAACAAACAAGCCTTTTTCTTTTTAATCAGTTTCTCAATCATTGCTTTGTTTACTTTATAAGGCAAGCAAAATATTTTGCTATGTGGCTTCTATTTCTCATACAAATTATATGTGATATCATATTTATTACAAAAGATATAATATAAAATACAGTTGTTTATATCTTTATACAATATGTTGATTATTTTTCAGAAATGCCTTGCATAAAGATATCAGATATCTCGTATAACATTTTGAGATATACATCCAGTACGATATCTTGTAAAATACTAGAACATATATCATTCATAGGTTTCTACGTCAGATATCTTGCATAAATGTGTTTATAATATATCTTCCAGGAACGAATTTTTACTTTAAAATAATGAAACCTACAGAAAATGTCGGAAAATAGAGCAAAGCAATGTCGTTAAATTATATTATAGGATTAGATTATTAACATTTATTTGTTTCAGACTTTCAGATTTAATGTTTGTATACTAATCAATCTTATTTTACATTATGAAAGTATAATTAGATATGTTTACATATTGATGTATCAATGATTGATCGCGATGAGGATCCATTGGGAACATTCTTTTCGTAGTATAAATATATATATATATATCCAGGATCTGTCATTCGTTTCCCTTCATATTAGATTTATGATACAAGTTTTTGATTTTTGATGTTTGCGAACCTCTGGCGTTAGTTATTTCGTTCATATTCTTGAAAAAATAAATGTACACGTAGACCCATTGGTTCAATGCCGGCATTTTCTAGAAGATATCTCCCGGAAGAAATATTAACAGGACATGGTTGATGACAAAAAGGTTCTTCAGAAAATATCCGCATTTTTAATTTTTGGGCCTGTGAAAAAAAACCCAGAAATAAAAAAGTTCTGACGCACCGAAAAAAGATAAAGAAGTTTCATGCATGCTAGTATTACATCTTATGTGATATAGTTTTTTTCATTCAGAACGTATGCTTGAAACATAAGTGTCTTTGCTTCAAAGATACACTTCCGGTTTCCCACTGGACGGTTACTTCCGGACGAAAAAAATTAAAAGCAATGGGTAGCAAGGGAAAGCAACTCCGTTTACGCACGCATGCGTTACCATTAAAGAGCTTCGCTCTTATTAACAAAATTGATTTCATAAACTTTAAAGGTATAGATATTTCTTTATAAAATCTTGTTTAGTACAAAACTGCAATTGCCTATAAATTAATTTCAATCTTGCTTGCCGTAGCCTAGGTACCTGTATATTGTACAATATAAAAAGCCGGAACTAAAGCGGTGTATACGGGAATTTTTTACATTGTAACTCTCTCTCCAATATTAAGTGTAGTTCAGGTGTTGGATTTTTGTTAACGTTCTCAAGGTAATTAGCATGATGTTAACATGACTAACTACAAGGGATTAAAAATAAATACCATATATTGTCATTTAACGATAATGGTCATTACGTCACAGGCACGGAATACGGTGTTCCTGTTCGGAGGGAGTGAAACGACAATTCCTCGTTATAATTATCTGTCGGTGTTTTACGTTTTTTCTCTAGTTTTACTACTTTTCTTTGCATGAACTATTTTTTTTTAAATAGGATTATATCTTTCGTTATGTTAAAATGATCAAACTAAAGCATCTTTCCTCCTGACATTTTTTTTTGAAAGTGAACTATTTATTTCCAAAAATTGGTAAATATTAACCAGATAAGCTTTTAATGTAAACATTAACACCTTACCTATACTAGCCGCTATCGTACTTGAAGATATAGATGTAACCTGTTGGTCTGTTGTGGTCGGCGAAGATTGAGGAAACTAAAGATTGACGACTATGTACTTGTGAAATACAATCAGGCAAACAGGAAACGATCGCCTGTCGCCGACCGGGATATCGTCATACAGGCCTGAAATACAATTCTCCGTGTTTTTATATGTAACCAAGTTCTTATTATAAATGTTCATAAAATTTGATCTTTCTGAGTAAACATGGGGATATTGTCAACTAAATACAGTAAATAGTGTCTTTATATACACCTCTGTGTTAACAGGAAGATAATGTCAATTAAATACATTAAATAGTGTCTTTATTTACAAATCTGTGTTAACAGGAAGATAATGTCAACTAAATACAGTAAATAGTGTCTTTATATACACCTCTGTGTTAACAGGAAGATAATGTCAACTAAATACAGTAAATAGTGTCTTTATATACAACTCTGTGTAAACAGGGGGATATTGTCAATTAAATACAGCAAATAGCGTCTTTATATACAACTCGGTGTTAACAGGAAGATATTGTCAATTAAATACAGTAAATAGCGTCTTCATATACAACGCTGTGCTAACAGGAAGATATTGTCAATTAAATACAATAAATAGTGTCTTTATATACAACTCTGTGTTAACAGGAAGATATTGTCAATTAAATACATTAAATAGTGTCTTCATATACAACTCTGCGTAAACATGGGGATATTGTCAATTAAATACAGTAAATAGTGTCTTTATATAAACTCTGAGTAAACATGCGGATATTGTCAACTAAATACAGTAAATAGCGTCTTCATATACAACTCTGTGCTAACAGGAAGATATTGTCAATTAAATACAATAAATAGTGTCTTTATATACAACTCTGTGCTAACAGGAAGATATTGTCAATTAAATACAGTAAATAGTGTTTTTATATACAACTCTGTGTAAACAGGAAGATATTGTCAATTAAATACATTAAATAGTGTCTTCATATACAACTCTGAGTAAACATGGGGATATTGTCAATTAAATACAGTAAATAGTGTCTTTATATAAACTCTGAGTAAACATGCGGATATTGTCAACTAAATACAGTAAATAGCGTCTTCATATACAACTCTGTGCTAACAGGAAGATATTGTCAATTAAATATAGTAAATAGTGTCTTCATATACAACTCTGTGTTAACAGGAAGAGATTGTCAATTAAATACATTAAATAGTGTTTTTATATACAACTCTGTGCTATCAGGAAGATATTGTCAATTAAATACAGTAAATAGCGTCTTCATATACAACTCTGTGCTAACAGGAAGATATTGTCAATTAAATACATTAAATAGTGTCTTTATATACAACTCTGTGCTAACAGGAAGATATTGTCAATTAAATATAGTAAATAGTGTCTTCATATACAACTCTGTGTTAACAGGAAGATATTGTCAATTAAATACAGTAAATAGTGTCTTTATATACAAATCTGTGCTAACAGGAAGATATTGTCAATTAAATACAGTAAATAGTGTCTTTATATCCAAATCTGTGCTAACAGGAAGATATTGTCAATTAAATAAAGTAAATAGTGTCTTCATATACAACTCTGTGTTAACAGGAAGATATTGTCAACTAAATACAGTAAATAGTGTCTTTATATACACCTCTGTGTTAACAGGAAGATATTGTCAATTAAATACAGTAAATATTGTCTTGATATACAACTCTGTGCTAACAGGAAGATATTGTCAATTAAATACAGTAAATAGTGTCTTTATATACAACTCTGTGCTAACAGGAAGATATTGTCAACTAAATACAGTAAATATTGTCTTGATATACTATCGAAACTAGGAAAGGTTAAGGTGTTATACAGCATACGAGCTACCTCCCGTGCCACGATCAATATAGTTTATGAAATATGTCCGATATTTTTTTTCGGACGTTCATTTCTTTTATACCAATTCTTCTGTGTTTATGTGGCATTGTCTTCTTGTTAATATTGCCGGCATATATACTTAACCTAAAAGTAAAGGTTCACGTGGTAGTTGATTTAATAACTTCTAGGTAAACTACCTTCGGTCTATTATACATATGTAAGAAACAAGTCGAGTCCACATTTACCATCAACACGATAAAAAGCCGAGTTACCGATAGTTACCTTCTTACGATCACGGAGAAAAAACCCCAGAGAATACGAATATATGTCGACATAATTAGGAAATTTTACCGAAATATTCTGAGAATAGGTCAACGTTTTCACAGATTCTGTCGATGCCTTTATCGGGTAGAGTGAGGGCCAAGAAGGGGTCAAACTAGCGCATTAGAAAGAATTCTCGTAAAGAACCATTAGTTTTAGAATTGTGAAAAATAAAGGAAATCGTACGTGTTCTTAAGATTTTCGGTAATAGTTTATTATTTAATTTAAATGTAGACTCTTTCTAAACCATACAACATAGAAATGTGCTACTGGTACGCTTACAGTCCGTCTGATTAAGGTTATTAGAAGCCTTTAGGCTAAATCAATTTTCAATAACGTCTATTTTTGGTTTTCCAAATCCTTAATATACATGAAAGAGATGGTACGGGATGGATGAAGGGGAATAACTCTAGTAATAGCCAATAATAGTGTTGAACTAGAGGTGCTTCGCTTTTTATTTAACAGAAGGTCAGGGACGTAACCAGTACTATGAGTATGTGGAAGCATACGAAGCGCGACGGAGTAGGGGGTGGGTTCTGGAGGGGGATCTTGGCGCCCACCTTTGTACCATCTTCATTAGTTCTTTGTCAGTTCGATCTTTTTTCTTCTTTCCTCTAATCTGTTTGATCGAGTCATGTTAACAGTTAATGCACCTTGAGGTAACTTTTGATCTAAACTTAATACTGATGTGTATGAAAGCCAACTTTCAAAGTGAATTTGTCATTTCACATATTTACTAGTACAGTACTTAATGTGAAAGAAATAGAATCGATCATTGCAATATGAGAAAGATCTGTTTAGTTCTTCTTTTAATCCATTTTGTTTATATGATCAGTCTCAAAATATAACATACACAACGAGGGACCAAGGGGAACCTACATTTAAAATTTGAGATTTGAGACGGACGGACGACGGACCACGGACGCAGGGTAATTTGAATAGCCCACCATCAGATGATGGTGGGCTAAAAATATCAATGAGATAATGAATTCACTGAGGGCCCAGGTTTATAAGAGTTGTTAAAGTTTATCACATACAGTTCTGCGATGTGATCCTTGTAAATGTTTTGTTGATAACCCGGCGACAGAGGGCTTACCCCTATGGTCAACTGTCCTTGTTTGACATGTTACATTGTGGGATCTAACTACAGATGTAAATTTAAAGTACCTTGTTGGAAAGTTGAAATGTCTGGCCCTCTCCCATTTCAGCTCCAACAAATCAGTCATGGTTTTGGTATGAAATGTTAATTTGGACCCAAGGTCCGGGTAGGGTGGTGTCAGTGCTGGGAGCTTAAATGGGGACTCACTGCACCCGGATCGCTGCTACTGCTACTAGCTTGGATCGGAACAGGAGAGGTCGGGATACGGCTCTGTCCACTCTCTGGTTAAGCTTACTTTGTAGTCTCACGTCTTGGTACGAAAAACGAATCAATTTCCCTTGTATCAAACTCATTACGAATGCTTGTGTTTGTTCTGAACGTTGAACCCAAACGTCGGTTGAATCCGGAGTTGTGCACGGTAGGAATCGAGGTCAAATTAAAAGAACCTAAAACGTAGACAATCATGCGCCCGTTATCTGAATAGAAAGTATACTTGAAAATATTACGTGGAAGCCCGTGCGTCCGTGCGTACGCTTGGTTACGTTCCTGAAGGTCATCGAAGTTAGTTCACCAGAGAGTCATCGCATAGGAGGATAACAAAGGGATTGAACGGCGTTTTTTAAATGTTCATGCCCTTATGAACACAAATCGGTTACATCCATATTGCATGAAGCCCGCTAGGTCAATTCACCACAGGGTCATTACAGTCAATTCACCACAGTGTCATAACAGTCAATTCACCACAGTGTCATTACAGTCAATTCACCACAGGGTGATTACAGTCAATTCATCACAGGGTTCATTACAGTCAATTCATCACAGGGTCATTACAGTCAATTCACCACAGTGTCATTACAGTCAATCACCACAGGGTCATTACAGTCAATTCATCACAGGGTCATTACAGTCAATTCACCACAGGGTCATTACAGTCAATCACCACAGGGTCATTACAGTCAATTCATCACAGGGTTCATTACAGTCAATTCATCACAGGGTCATTACAGTCAATTCACCACAGGGTTCATTAAAGTCAATCACCACAGGGTCATTACAGTCAATTCACCACAGGGTCATTACAGTCAATTCATCTCAGGGTCATTACAGTCAATTCACCACAGGGTCATGACAGTCAATTCACCAGAGGGTCATTATAGTCAATACATCACAGGGTCATTACAGTCAATTCATCACAGGGTCATTACAGTCAATTCATCACAGGGACATTACAGTCAATTCATCACAGGGTCATTACAGTCAATTCACCATAGGGACATTACAGTCAATTCACCACAGGGTTATTACAGTCAATTCACCATGGGGACATTACAGTCAATTCATCACAGGGTCATTACAGTCAATTCATCACAGGGACATTACAGGCAATTCACCACAGGGTCATTACAGTCAATTCCCCATAGGGACATTACAGTCAATTCACCACAGGATCATTACAGTCAATTCATCACAGGGTCATTACAGTCAAATCATCATATGGACATTACAGTCAATTCACCACAGGGGCATTACAGTCAATTCATCACAGGGACATTACAGGCAATTCACCACAGGGTCATTACAGTCAATTCATCACAGGGTCATTACAGTCAAATCACCATATGGACATTACAGTCAATTCACCACAGGGTCATTACCGTCAATTTACCACAGGGTCATTACAGTCAATTCACCACAGTGTCATTACAGTCAATTCACCACAGGGACATTACAGTCAATTCATCACAGGGTCATTACAGTCAATTCACCACAGTGTCATTACAGTCAATTCATCACAGGGACATTACAGTCAATTCACCACAGGGTCATTACAGTCAATTCACCACAGGGTCATTACAGTCAATTCATCACAGGGACATTACAGTCAATTCACCACAGGGTCATTACAGTCAATTCACCACAGGGTTCATTACAGTCAATTCACCACACTGTCATTACGTCTAAGACAAGTACATTTGAATTGAATATGATGACAAAGTTGATATGTTTCTGTAGAGTATGTTCTACATGTAAGTGTCAGGATTCCTCTCGGTAGTTGTGACCAATAAACTATTAAAGCAGTGGTTTCTTTAGGTATTTTTAATTGTCTGTAACTACATACAAAATGTATGGCATAAGAAATGTTAGGTGCCACAAATGTTACAAAATACCTGTTAACTGTTATATTCAATATGTCTCCCAAATCTTTGAAATTTGTTTTTTTCTGTCCCCACCCAGACGTTGTTTCCAATGAAAAGGTGATTCATATTTTACATTTTTGATAAAAAATGATGCATTCCTCCCGATTAAAAAAATCAACGATACATGCTTCGGAAATGAGCCATTAGCTACCTAAACCTAATAAAAAAGAGAGTAACATTTACGTTCTGAAAGGGTCAATATGAACTTTTTATGTAATAGCGATTTGATAACAGCATTTGTAAAACAAAGCCTGCTTTGCTGGTTTGTGGTACAGTAGCCAAATAACCCTAGTTAAACGGGAACATAGTCATTTGGTTTGTTGAACAGCACTCTAATACCAATATTTGTGAAAAAGGGACCTGATAACATTGTTTATGAAACATGGGCCTAATAACCAGGTTTGTGAAACGGGCAAAATTCTATTGTCTGTGTTATAGGGGCCTACTACTCGGGTTGATGAAAAAGGCGGCCATGTAACTAGGTTTTTTTTAAAACAGATGGCTGATAAATAATAACAGGACCTTTAACTTGGTTTGTGAAACAATGGCATCATTACCTGATTAGAGGAACAATGGCCTGGATACATGGTTTGTTAAAAATGCGGCCTCATTTCAAGGTTTGTGAAATAGGTATAACACAGATGCCTAATTTCCTCGTTTGTGAAACAGGAACCTAACAACACTCTCGTATGTTAAAGTCCTGTCAACATTGTTAACGAAACAGAGAGCTTACAACCTTGTTTGTGAAACAAGGGTCTAATTAACTGGTTTGTAAGACAGAGAACTACTTACCTAGTTTGTGAAACAGAGAACTTGCTACCTGGTTGTGAAACATTGTACTACTTACCTCGTTTGTAATACAGTGAACTATAATGTTCTTACCTTGTTTGTGAAACATTGAATTACTTACCTGGTTTTTAAAGCATTGAACATGTACTACTTACCTTGATTTTAAAGCACGGTTCTATTTACCTAGTTTTTAAAACATTGTACTACTTACCTTGTTTTTAAAGCAATGTACTACTTATCTAGTTTTTAAAGCATTGCACTACTTACCTGGTTTTTAAAACAATCTCCTACTTACCTGGTTTGTGAAACATTGTACTACTTACCTTGTTTGTGAAACAGAGAACTTGTTGCCTGGTTTGTGAAACACTGTACTACTTACAATGTACCTGGTTTGTGAAACACTGTACTACTTACAATGTACCTGGTTTGTGAAACACTGTACTACTTACAATGTACCTGGTTTGTGAAACACTGTACTACTTACAATGTACCTGGTTTGTGAAACACTGTACTACTTACAATGTACCTGGTTTGTGAAACACTGTACTACTTACAATGTACCTGGTTTGTGAAACACTGTACTACTTACAATGTACCTGGTTTGTGAAACACTGTACTACTTACAATGTACCTGGTTTGTGAAACACTGTACTACTTACAATGTACCTGGTTTGTGAAACACTGTACTACTTACAATGTACCTGGTTTGTGAAACACTGTACTACTTACAATGTACCTGGTTTGTGAAACACTGTACTACTTACAATGTACCTGGTTTGTGAAACACTGAAGTGCTTACCTGGTTTGTGAAACATTGTACTACTTACCTGGTTTGTGAAACATTGTACTACTTACCTGGCTTGTGAGATCGTGAACTACTTACCAGGCTTGAGAGATTGTGCACTACTTACCTGGTTTGTGAAACATTGTACTACTTATATAATTACCAGTTTTTGTGAAACATTGTACTACATATATAATTACCTGTTTTTTTGGAAACATTGTACTACTTACCTGGTTTGTGAAACATCGTACTACATATATAATTACCTGGTTTGTGAAACAGAGAAGTACTTACCTGGTTCGTGAAACATTGTACTACTTTCCTGGTTTGTGAAATAGAGAACTTGTTGCCTGGTTTGTGAAACATTGTACTACTTATATAATTACCTGGTTTGTGAAACACTAAACTACTTTCCTGATTTGTGAAACATTGTACTACTTACCTGGTTTGTGAAACATTGTACTACTTATATAAGTACCTGGTTTGTGAAACAGAGAAGTACTTACCTGGTTGGTGAAACATTGTACTACTAACCTGGTTTGTGAAACATTGTACTTCTTACCTGTTTTGTAAACATGTGAACTACTTTTCTGGTATGTGCATCATTTTACTATTCACTTTGTTTGTGAAACATTATACTACTTACCTGGTTTGTGAAACTTTTAACTACATGTACTTACCTGGTTTGTGAAACATTGCACTACTTACCTGGTTTGTGAAATATTGTATTACTTACCTGGTTTGTGAAACAGACAGAGAACTACTTACCTCGTTTATAAAACAGTTGTCTTATTATAATATCAAGTTGATAATTTTTAAGATGTTGATGTTTCCTATCGGTGCCGATTTCGTTCTGGTGTATTGTACCAGAGAAACTATTTTGTTTTATTTCTATAACTTATTTTTTTTTTTATCTCCCTAAGGCTTTTATTTAAAGAGGAATATGTAGATATTTGTGAAATTGAATTATTAATTTAGAAATATATATGACACCCAAATTTACTAATTTATAAAACTTCAATTTCCACATTTACTGCATTCCTCCGAATTCAAATATTCAACGCTACTTACTACGGAAATGATGAGCCATTGGCTACGTAAACTTAATTTACCCCACCGAAGTGCCTTGTGAATATATGTATAGACAATGTTAGTACATGTTTGTCTCCTAGTAGATGCGTACACACGTAGTTACCTAGTACACAGACATAGGTAAGACCTTAAAGCGTGTATATTAATTATTCTCCCACATTAATATTGCATAACTACAGGTTGAGGTTCACAACAAAGAGTTATCTACAGTATGTGCTGCCGTTATGTTACACTTTGTATATGATATTGCATATATTCATATCTTTCTTACTATTGCAGAGATCACGGTGCACTAACTGGTACTAAAAGCCTGCTAACCTGTACATGTTACACCAGGTGATTAACTCGCTAAACGTGATGTAAACTGTAACTAAATCAGGTATAACGTCACTGGTGGGTTTCCAGCACACTAACCTGCCCCAGATTTGTTTTTATATGTTAAACAAATGTAAATATCCTCCACATAGATGAACTCACGCCTTTGACCTTTCATCTCTGCATACTAATGAAGTGACGTAGGTGTATCTCTGCGGCAGAGGTTTCGGGGACTAGCAGTTTTTGTGCTGAGTGAGGTTACATGTAGTGTACATCGCTCCGGGCAATCATGAGAGGAGCTATCCTATCACTCGTTTTAGTTGGTTTATGTGGTAAGTATTCAAATTTTGTTTTTTCGTTTAAAAATATTGCATTGTAGTGCGGCTTTTTATGTCATTGTTAAAACTATTTAGGTACTCTGCAATCTGAAATCCCAAATGTTCCTTTCTTCAACGCGATCCTCACTGACCTTCTGACTGAAATGATTCATTATATTACATTTACATTAAAGATATTCCGGAATGTATCGTTCAGTATCACGTGTATGGTGTGCACAGCGCTCGAGTGAGAAACAGCCGGAAAACTGTTAGTTTTGATCGATACATTATTTGATGATACCTGTTTACCAGGTGTATGTTTTGTATAACAGGGCCAGATACACAAGGATCCGTACGGTGTTGTGGTGAATATGTAAACGAGCATAATATTTTTACTTAGATCGAGGGGATGAGCCTCCTCACATGTAACAGAGACGGTGTGGTTAAGTACGTACGGAGCTTCAGGCTAGTCGTTTCTGTTTCACTGCCTTTTATTTTCCGATATTAATATTATAATTTACGTAAATAATCTTGAGGCACTCCTCGGCTAGAGATAAGATTTTGCCCATTTTCACTGATATGAATTCAACAATTGATAGACAAACGTCCCTTTTGCTTGCCGGCTATCACAGTGCAGCTTAGACCATTGGTAGAGCCTCAGACCTTCACGAATGCACACAAATATAGTTTCTCAAATCCAAAAGTTACAAAACTGACATTCGTTTTTCAAAGATCACCTTTTTTCAATATGTTTTGCGTGTTTTCGTTATTTTACTTTCTTGTCGTGTTTGATTTTTCATATTTATTTTGTTTATTTTAATATTAGAGGTATAACAATTGAATAGGCGTGACATTTGTATTGTTGTATGAAGAAGGACACAGATTTATGAAATCACGTATTTAGAATAACTTTACAACAAGAAGGACCCTTGATGTCAATATAACCATCATTTAATGTCCATAACTTGTGCATTTACTGTCAATGATAGGAAAAACTTAATTTGAGATCCGGTTCAGACCACGTGCCCGCCCCTGTTTTCGGACGCCTCTGGTCAGACTCAAACTTAAACCCGACAATTGGTATTTGAAGAATATCATTTTATGAAAGGAAAAAACTTCTCTTGTATTTGTCTGTTAGATATATCTATATATGATAATTTACATGTACCTTGTCAGAGTCGGGCGTAACAATAAACTAGCTTAGTTATCCAAACCCGGGACATGTTGTTCGAAGCCTGGTAAGCTTAATCAGACTAAATGGGAAATTTCAAAATGCTATTTTTCAGAAAAAAGTGAATTTATCTTAGTAGTTTTATGTTTAAATGTAAAGAGCTTTGAGTATACATATGATGAAACGATTGCGGTGTATAATGGATAGCTTATCATGCTAAATACAACTCGCCTCTGGGTGTATTACGTATAATTATGTAACTGTTAACCTCTCTAATACATCACTATCATGCTCAAACTCTCGTTTTTATTAATGTCAACGATTCCAACTTCTATTGCAAAATATAAAAGCCCTTTTTGTACTGTACTACAACAACGGAAAGGGCTTATTGGATGTTACGTCAAGTTGGCAATGCTTACTATATCTGTCTGGTGTATCTGCAATCGGCAATCTGCACAACGTCGCGTGGTAACGTTCCGTGGCGCTGATATATTCCCTGGCACGTGTTTTACATTTCAATAGTGTTTCACATTAAAGGAACATTAACATATCTGTTCGTGTCACTGTATCCCCATCAGTGCTGGTTGTCTGTATTATAATGTTACGGCATATAGGGATCACGTTCGTACCAATCAGGTCACGTGTTTGACCTTGACAGGACAAAGAATAAGTTCTGTATCTGTAACGTGGTTGCAAATACAGACGATTTCCAGGGCAGAACCGAACGAAACGGGACATCGCTTTGTTTAAAACGCAATTGAGTATTAAACTCTTTTGTCTTTCTTTTCAGAACCAGAACTCTCTTGAAAGTGAACAGTGCTATGATAGAGTGTATACGATTAAGAAATACATAGAAATTTCGTCCGCAGGCGAGGCTGGTTTGTTATTACAGAAATTACAGAGTTGGTAATAAGATGGCCATTGTTTTTGTACTGTAAACAAATGTTAAGATAACAGTTTCGGTAACTTCAAATACTCCAGGACAAATGGAATGCGAGAAATTTTCTAAATTCTTCGACAGTGACTAAACCTCATCAATTAAAAGATAGATTGTAGTAGGTTAGAAAACGTTTAATTATGTAACTTTCCGTGTACGGTACCAATATGTCCAAAGCATTCGGTGCAAACCAACGAGGTTTGACCGAAAATTACAACGTTATAACAAGTTCAAATTAAAATGACATGATTTTCAAACAGCATGGTACGTGGTATACAAGATCCCCCTAATGTCATTCAGTTCTGTATGCTTATGCCCCGACACTCAAACAACCCGCGGGATGTCTCTCTTGCTGTTACGGTGCCACTAATTACCAACACGTCATTGAGGTATTATCCTCTTGATAGTGCCGAGTGTATTGCTTGAACTTCTGTTGGGTCATATATCAAACAACTAACACGTAGCAATCGGATGTTTAGAAGTTATTTCAACGCTGTATATGTAGATGAAAGGGTGCACAGAATCTTAAAATACCTATTTCACCCGTATCGAGACCAGTGTTGCTTTCACACTACTAATTCTAACAGTTACATTTACGTACATGTTGCATGTACATATAGTACACGGTACAAAACTATTTTGGTATATAATGTACTGCGGTAAAATGGTATTACTCCATACACAGATATAGCAAGTCGATTCTACATGTACTCCATAGGCCATTCCTATCAAACAAGTACTACACACAGATACTATATTAAGAGACTATCTCCGTCCAGATACCACTTTTGAGGCAATTTGACTTTCATTGTTACCGTATTTTCAACCCAATGATCTCACCTGGCATCTATGTCTGCTGGTACCTTCTATATTATGATCATCGTGTAAGATCTCGTGGAAGAAAGATACCATACCGTACCGTTAGACCAAGGGACTGTTTAGTGGGATGGTCCTGTAACAGCTATAGTCGTTTTAAGGACGCACCAGGTTTTGCTGGTGGAGGAAAAAACTGGAGTGCCCGGAGAAAAAATCACCGTCCTGTGGCCAGTACCTGGCGACTGTCTCACGTAGGTCTCGAACCCGCGACCCAGTTTTGGTCAAAGGTAGCTTAAATTTACCTGTTTATATATATATCTTCACTGCATATTTCTATCGAACAATTCGTAAAATTGGTCTCACTTGGTGCACTGGTACTAGCCTCGTCTGTCAATACACCTATTATATAATCAAGGTTGCGAACTCCGTCCCCCTAGTAAAATGACCCCGTTCCAGAAAACATGCGATTTAGTCATAACCGTTCATAGTATGACGACGCCGTGAGCAGTCTAGATCGACAGGAAAATATTTTTTCTTTAATTTGATGTATGATTTGCCATATATCATGCAGTGTAATTTTCGGTAGACTTCATGACACATCGAAAAATGGTCGAATTTTAGTTGGTCGGACATTGTGCTGTCCACGGGATTACACGCTAAATCCCTATTGGGTAGCGCAAAACACACGGCATGTCCGCTATTTCGGTACACTGTTTCTACGATAGAAAACAAAATTACTTGTATGATAGTTCATGCCCTTACATTATCATGTCGGACACCCGAGTCCAGTTTTCAAGCTGGTCAGGCTGACGGTCGGAAATCTGAACAGAGCCTGCCATTTTTTGCGACCTCGGCGCTGATTGGTCCGTTTAATTTAGAAGCCAATCAGCGTGGAGGTAACAAAAGTTAGAGAAAATGGGAGGCTCTGTTCAGATTTCCGATCGTCTAGCTACTCACTAGGGATTTAGCGTGTTACCCCGTGAACAGTAATGTCCGACCAACTGAAATTCGATGTTTCATGAAGTCTACCGAAAATTATACTGCATGTTAAATGGCAAATTATACATCAAATTAAAGAAAAAATATTTCCTGTCGATCTAGGCTGCCCCCGGCGTCATGCTATGACGTAATCATTTAACTAGGCAACCATGATTAGATCATAGGTGTATTGACACACGAGGCTAGTACTATAGTCATAGACACGAGATCTGTCATTTGTTATTACAGACGAATGACCTTTCTTTAGAGATGTGTTAAAAGAGGTCAAATAGGATGTGCGTTGAATACAAATAGTCGTAAAATCTTATTTATGATTCATTTGCATTTTGATTGGACAGGAAGTAGTCAATCGCTCTTTTGAAGTTGTTGTTGACCTTGGGACTTGCACGTAAATGTAATCCAGGTATCCGTCAAAGACTGAAGGACATCCGTTAACGATATTGGCTATTGACAGGTTATGCAAATATGAAGATTTCGGGTTTCAGTAAAAAAAACAACACCCCGACGTTTTTGAATTTTAATGAGTTCGTGTGCTTTTTAAATTTGTGTTGCTAGGTCATTTAATGTTTGGGAAATACCTAGATATTTTCCTCAATTAAACTAACCCCGGTGTTGCAGCGGAGCCAGATCATATTCTGGTGGGTTCCAACTATGGCCGGAGGTTTTAAAACTAAAAAAATGTGTCAAGTACATGTTCTTTTATGAAGCACTATGAGTCTTCTTGATCTGCCACTGTAGTTAATATGAATATAGTTCGAGGTCCGAGTTGTAGAGTGTGCGTCTGAGGCTGTTGTTGACCATTAGAATATTTTGTACCAGATTATCAAGTGACCAGTGGCGTGATTGACCTCTCTCTACGTATCAAATGACCGAAACAACATTCTTTAATTTGGCGAACAGGTGAACGTCGAGGTCAAGTGACTGAGAATATTTAATGTAAACAGAACACACCTTATAAAGGGATATTTTGTCAGGTCTCAGCAGCCCATAAACACAGAAGGTTATTACCAGGGCCGAGGATGGCTTTAGTGACTGACAGTACTGACCTATGTTAACTTGTCCGTCTTATTGTCACCCCTATGGAGATTTTGTCGCTTCCAAACAGATTTAGTGAGTGGGTGAAATGAAATAACAGCTTTATGAAAACAATATTGACAGCATAATCTGCAGTGAAGATAATTTACTTTACAGCGAATATAGACCTCAATGTAAGACAATATAACATTGTCGGGGGTGTAAGTGATCATGCAAAAGCAACATAAAAAAAAAATCAAGCAGCTTCGCTTACCCATATACTATTATATACATAAAGAAGTGAGATACGATAGGATGACACAAAAAAAACCAGAAGTTTACTCATATCCCCCAAACAACTAAGTATACCTTACAGTCAAATGAGAATAACACCAACAGCAGATAGATACAAAAAATACCCCAAACTATTCGAATAAAATTCAAAACCAGTTTAAAAATGTATTCATGCATGTAATTGCCTATGGCGTCCTCTTCCGTAATTTAACGACGTATTATCAGTAGGTACAATCGGTCACAAGCAACGACAGCACGGGCATGTATATAGAAGTACATTAGACAGGCACCGTACCATCAATAAGGCTCGTTTCTTAAAACGTTGGTTCGGTAGTCATGTTATCTTGAGACATCTCACGAGATAATTTTATGTATCTATAGCATCCATGTTACTCGAAATACCTGTGTAAATATTGATAAGTGGTGTTCAAGTAGTGTAATAAACACGTAATGTTACACATTAAGTGTTTACAGGTAATAACGTATAACGTGGGAACTGGTCTGTCCATTGCCGTTATAGCGCATAATCCGTATTTAAATAGTTAAAAGTAGTTTACAGTGATCATTTAAATCAAGTTATTTACAATGGCCATGCAAATCAAGTAATTTACAGCGATAATTTAAATCAGGTAACTTACAATAAAGATTATGTCAACAGATAAACAGAGTCAACTCAACCAGCATATCAGCATCATAGTCACGTGCGTGGACGGGTTCGAAACTTTGTGCATGGATATGAATAGTGACAGGCACTTTATTTTCGAGATATTGGCGAACATAATTAATGGTGGCCGGCGTTCATGTCCGCACGTCCCCTGACATATCATAGAGTTGAACCGTATTGAAACTTACTAAACACAACTTAGATTTTTGATATGTATAAAACTGTCTTGCTTACGAAGCAGAAACGCTCCCTGAAATCTTACTTTGGCGGAAAAAATGAGGAAGTGAGTGAAGAGAATAATTTGGCGGAAAATGAGTTGTAATTTGGCGAAGAAGAAGAGAATACAATGTAACACATCGGCGAGAGGGCTGATAATTTGATGAGGAGTATTTACGCTTTATTTCTTAGAAATAACATTAGTTAATTGTCAGTTTTCCATCATGTTAGTTTACGTGTATATGATCCGACAAATGTGATTTCGAGAAATTTTCATGCATATAATAACAATTACATGTAAGGAGGCAGTACTCACATCGGATCACTTTTTGCAAAAATACTTATAAATCAATAAATATGTCAGCAAATCAGTTATGAAAATGATGTAATGTTAGAATAGATAGCCATGCACCATTTTATTCTACAGATGTTTAGTTTTTAAGTTCAAATAGCACAAGAAAACGTAATTCAAACTCAAATGTCAGTGTTTTGATTACGTTTTTAAAAAATGGCGCGTGCGACGACTATGCATTAAGTTTTGGACTATAAGAATAAATTCACACTATAGAAATACTTTTGTCATATACATTCGAAAAGTCATCATAAAATGTTAATATGCTGACAAAACAATATTCATTTTAAGCGTAAGATACTGCAAAATTCAAGCACTGATCCGATTTGGGACTCGACATTCGTAAAAACCGGAGACGCTGATTGCTGACTTCAGAGCGTTCTATAAAAGAACATCCGTCGATATTCTGCCTTTGGTGCAACCATAAATGGATATAATTCCTCCTCAGATTTTCCAATGCTTTAATAAAAAGATGGTTTGGTGATCCGATTTTGGTACTGTCACCTTACCATTTTTGAGGACTTTGGCCTGGGGACAGAACCCAAAACAACAACAACAACAACAACAACAACAACTTAACATGTCAAACATACACATGTACATGTAACTAGATGCTAATAACTATTACTTTTATAATAAACACAGGGTAAGGCATTGCAAAAGCTGTCGTCACAGGTCAATGTTAAAAGAAAATAGTGGAAAGATTTCAGATACATGAAAAGATTTTTTTTGTGTATATTTTTGTATTCTATCAACTAATAAGTAGTCACTGTCCCTGCACATTGAGGTACATTCAACGGTCACCATGGCAACATGTTCCTGTATAACGATAAAACGGGTAAAAATAGTACATACGGTTAACACACCATCATGACGTCATGCTTATTGTTTCTCATTGTAAAACGCAACAACACAAACAACTATTCATGTTTAAAAACCAACCTTTCCATAAGATATTTATTTAATAATTTTGCACGTCTTAAAAACTCAAATGATTATAAAAGCGTATCGTCCTGTGAAAGTTTAGTTTTCGCTAATTTACAGCTTAATTTCCGTTTCTGTAATATTGAAAGTGTTCAGGGAGACATAGATTCTAAGTTAAAAAATGAATAACCGAATTATAACCAAGCAAAGTATTTATAAACTATTAGACCCATAGAAATATCATTTTAGATTTCACATTTACGTACTTGTTTTAATGTCAGCTTAAGTTACTAATAAACCTCAACGAACAGAAATACCGTATAATTCATATGGTGCCAACTAGCTCTACAAGTCATTTCATCGCTAATAACTCAAACATTTCCACATAGCTTTACCGTTTTTTTCACCATCAGTAATATATTCACAGTTATTTAACGTTTCATTTCAGGTGCAACGGTGCCCACAGACAACGATGTTACCATTCATAGGCGTTCTAAGAGGAACTCCCAGTCCGAAATGACGAGGATCCGCAACATGTCTCCTTCAGACAGGCCCAACTGTCAACCAGGAGTTGTATGTATTTTCTTGGAGAAGCTTGTTTGAGAAGCTGTGGTACTCACAGGCGATTTCACCTTTAATATCTAGTAAAAAAGGATAGCTGTTTTGACGTAAAATACATGCACAACACTATAATTACAACGGGTTTTCACACTTACTGAGAAATTTGTTTTTGTTCTGTTTTTAATTAATCTTAAACGTAAGCAAATCTGGTTTTCGTTTTTTGAAATTGATCAAAACCCAAGATGGCCGGTGCTTTGCCATGATTGGTTTATTGGGTTCCTGCACTATCTCTTCAATAACTTTAGTTTTTCTATGTGAGGATCCTTGTTTGATCTGTCATAGACGGCGTTAGTACTCAATTGCTACGATTAGATTTTTCAAACGAAAATACCTTGATTTTTTGTGTATGTATTGATATGGGCTGAAACGGGTTACTGCAGTCCCTTTGTCTAGTACAATGCATATACATTGTAAAAACTGATAAAAAAGTCAATCAAGTAAGTTAGACATCACAGTCTCGATTATAATTAATTGTGTTGTAGCCTATCTCTATTGCATATATACTCACCTTTTAGTATCAGACAAGGCATTATTTCATACTTGCATTCTTATTGATGTTTATAGGCTACAATCATCTGTAGCTATGTACAAACTAGTTTACACTGCATGATACCTTATCGAACGAGCCCCAATGTTAATCCAGTCACGTTGATGCTATTTACGACGGTGTTGTTTTCGACCAGAAATTGCAATTTTATTTTGACGCGGAATAGGATCCACTTTTTAGGATTTTGACCGTTATAGCCCTTCTTTATCTTAACTACTTTACATCTTAAATTTGAAACAGCAGACACGATGACGATGCTTCCCCCTCTTCGTATTTGAATTTAAGATAGACCGATACATTAAGAAACATTTCCAGTTGTCAATTTGCATGTGCTCTTTGAAGTATAGCTATGGAGGTGATAGCAGTATGCTTTATCTATTGCCTGGGCCACTCTCGGTACTTCGGAGACAATAAATGTTCTATGTAAGGGTCAGACACACACTCCTAGTTGTGATAAGTCCACTTTAAATACATCAATAAGATTAACCGGACACTCTCGAGTAGTAAAGGTTTGTCAATACGTCATTCATCAATGAAGGCTTCGGTAACTTTCGTCAATCTTCGGTTATGTTGGGTACATATAATAAGTTATCAAATCGACTGTTGAGGAAATAAAAACATATTTCCGAAAAATTCTCAAAATATCGCTACTCTATTTGAATAAAATGAAAAATTTGTTCTGAAATAGGTCTGTTTTCGTTCGTTTTTTTTACGGTAAAATTGATAAAGTAAAAAGGCAAACATTGCAAAGGAAACAAAGCAAGTAGCCAAGTCTGCAGGTTAGTCGACTGGTGTAAGGTATGGCCATAAACGAGAAAAATTGACGACTACAGTATTAAGTGCACTTTTCTTTCCAGCGCGATTTGATAACTTATTATTTGATATAGAGTACATATAACGTAGATTGGGTATACACGAAGTAGTAAAAGCCAAAACAACAATCAGTGAATTGAGGTTAGATCATTACATCATTAGCGATATGGGTTTGGTACGTACTTATGTTGAAACATGCATAGGACCTGACAGTACCTAGCACACATTTGAATGCTATTAAAATGCACCTACACACGTTTATCTAAGTTTGTTTGTTTGTTTGTTCGTGTTTAACGGTCCATCGACGGCTGAGGTCATTTAGGGCCATGGCGATTTATTTATTTATTTATTTTATCTTTTTAAACAAACATGTGAGTAGCGAAGATAAAATCAGATAAAAATGTTCATTTTTAAAAGCATTTGCATTGTATGTGTAGATAATTAAAATAAAAAGGGTGTTACAAATAATAATAGAGATAACGATTAGATTATATGGACTATATGATATATATAACGTCAAAGAGGGTAAGGTGGGTTAAAAGACATCAGAGTCTATAGAATAGACCGATGCCTTTCAAATAGTTAAATAATGCCTTCGAGTTATCTAAGTAAGCAAACTACGTATGCCAAAAGTAATTTTCTCTCATACCACGTGTGATATAAACAATCCTACCTTTCTAATCACAATCTTCACACTTCTGCTTGGAGGGCATGTACATATGTGGAAAACTTTGGTCGATGTGTATTTAGGGAAGACAGCTAAGAGTGTCTGTGCTGGAAGCGGTATGTTGGTGTATTTGCCTCAATGTGATTGTGTTCCACGTGTTGTTGATGAAAGTGTGAGCTGATTGTTCGTAGTGGAAGAATAAGATAATTCTTATACATATGAATGCCAGACAACGTAGCTGAAGGCTCTGGTACACAGGTGTCATAAAGAAACATTTTATAATGACTGAATTACCCTGGGTATCGCAGATGTTTACATTTGTATTAGAAATACAAATAAATATGTAAAATAAAGATAAAACTCTGCACAACGTTTTCGAAAACATTCTATTATAAAGAGAATTTGACTTGGGGTACCAAGGAAGGCCACATAGACAAGGAATTTTACTGGAATTTGTCATATTTACTAGCAGATTTGTAGTGCATATGTTTGTTCATTTTGTACGGGAGTCTTGTGAACTTTTGTCAGTACCTGTCGTATTCACGTAGCGAACCCATTTATCTATATGTAATCTATGTTGTAGACGCCACCTAACATTCAGGTAGACACTACACAAAGACTATCTGATCTTCGCAACCGGTTCACTGTTGCTGGTATCCATGGTTACCTCGTGCCCTCCGAGGACGCTCATCAGGTAAGAGTTAATGTGACAACGTCATTCGATTTCTATCTCAAATAGCACGTGTTCATACGAAATGTATACGAAAACAGATAAGTATGACATTGACATAGGTTTAGTTTGATTTGATTTGATATGGTTTAACGTCCTATCAACAAAGGTAAGTTGAGGACATGCCCCTATGGATGTTATGTTTGCGTGTATGTGTGTATGTGTGCCGGAGTATGTTGTTGTAATTGCCTCCTTGCGAATCTGATGCCGACTTTATAGTGCTTCCTCACTGTTATTGCAATGGGTGCAGCATTAATGCAGTTATTCTAAATGAAGTATACTACTATGGCGGGTCTGGGTTTCGATAATCGCAGTTGACAAATTTCTAAGTTGGTTCGGGCACACATTTAGGCAGGAGGAACCGGTTTCGAATCCCTGTCTTGCCACTGTATTTCTACTGCTGGTCTACGTATGCAATGTGCCTTGAACGTAACATGCATACTCTTTATAGCCATTCGACGCCAATATCGATTTTCCTATTCATAACATACCTACAGTCCAACAGCGAAAACGTTGTTTCAGTGATGGGTTTTATATCTGAGCAGATCTAGAATTGTCCATCCCTTCATTGATATGTACATATGTTTTAATTCTGTTAAATTTACAGTGGAAGATGCGTAATTTTTATAGTCCTGAGACACGAATATAGCTCAGCAACAACAAAAAATAAGTTAAAGTTGTCTGTTAAAAATGTGAAAATCTGGAGCTGTCAATCAAAGTCATAAAAACGCAGTCTATACCATCTACCCTGCATCACTACACTTACGGCTTTCAAGTCAACGAAGTGGCTGCTACCTGACAAGGCGCGTCTAAGATCCCTAGCTGATAACTTTGTTGTGCATTTTAGTGGAGATAACAGGAATTCTAAAGCATAATGAGTAACATATGTTTCTGTTAATAGATTGACAGGGGTAATCTACTTCAACTACAGCGTAATAAAGTTGTTGTCTGTTTCATTTCTATTTTTAGAGTGAATACCCTTCGAACTATGACCTTCGACGAGCGTTTATTTCTGGCATGTCTGGATCAGCTGGTAAATCTTACAATTATTCATGCAAGGAGGAAAATCTTAGTTTAAAAAAGCTTAAATCTGAATAAAATAAAGCTCATAGGAGTTATCTGTACTGTGTTTGCAGGGTTCTAGCAACAATATCATAACTGAAACGACATGACACTTTTTTCATTATTTTGAATTTGTATCTATTTAAAAGTCAGTTTGAATGGATAGAAAGTGAAATAACTCATGTAATCAGTTTTTGCGTATTATAATTAGACGTGTTTGAATTTGAATTTACATCACAATTAATTAAGAGCTATTAACTGTTTTCTATAGATAACACGGACATTTTTGTGTCCAATACCAGTCAGAGGCAAAATAATATCTAACAGTATAGCTCTTTTCTGAAGTAAAGGAAAGAGGTGAGATAAACAATTAACATTGACGCGCTTTTATCCATTCGAGGACGGGTCATTTCAGCGAGAGACTTACTTCCTGAACATGGATTAAACTTTACCTTCAGTATTGGCCTTTTTCAGCAAAAAAATAATATTCCGAATGTTCACTAGAGATATGCCCCTTTCGAGACGATAGTACATATCTCTTAAATTGTGAGCATTAAACTAGGTAGTTAAATACAAAAGAGCTAGGTTAAGTTTGATGTTGTAATATTAAATGTAAAGACAGCTATACATCACAAATGAATTAATTTACATGTCAAACGCATAACGTATCCTAAGCTCTAACAGATAAGGCGTTTGACAATTATGTCCGCATACTGTATAGCGGGATTATTTTGCCGCAGATTAATTTTTCGACTTTTTTGCCCACCGTAATAGGAGCGAAATTATAAACACAGCGAACGGTAGTAAGCGATATGATAGACATAGTAATCAAATGTGAAGAGCGAAATTAATATTAGGCGAAAATGGATTTTATCAGCGAAGGGCGAACATTTCCCGGTATTCAGAAGTCTCCTTTGTGGATTAATGTGTACAACGTATGTTACCACAGTATTACGTGAAATGAACAACGTACAACGTACCTTACCACAGTATTACGAAAAATAAACAACGTACAACGTACCTTACCACAGTATTACGAGAAATAAACAACGTAAAACGTACCTTACTACAGTATTACGTGAAAAAACCCAACGTACAACGTACCTTACCACAGTATTACGTGAAATAAACAACGGACAACGTATCTTACTACAGTATTACGTGAAATAAACAACGTACAACGTTTTTTACCACTGTGTTACGTGAAATGAACAACGTACAACGTACCTTACCACAGTATTACGAGAAATAAACAACGTAAAACGTACCTTACTACAGTATTACGTGAAAAAACCCAACGTACAACGTACCTTACCACAGTATTACGTGAAATAAACAACGGACAACGTACCTTACTACAGTATTACGTAAAATAAACAACGAACAACGTATCTTACCACAGTATTACATGAAATAAACAACGTACAACGTACCTAACCACAGTAAAAACAGATTTATGTTTTTTGAAAAAATCTTTTGATAGTGCTAATAATGTTTTGCTTTAGGGTAATGCATTTATCAAAATTTTGATTAGCATACAAAACAATGAAGCTTCTTGTTAGCTAAAATGAAAATGTTAAAAGTTTGTAATGCGCAAAATCACATACATGTATAGCATACCCCAGTTATTCAAAGTGTATGGGACAATAAAGATTGACAAATTGATTGAATAAAATCCATTGCCTATTGACCATAGACTTAATAATTTATGTTTCATTTGTAAAAAATCTGACTTAACTGGTAATAAATAAATCACAGCTTTAAAACTTATACATTTACTTTCAAAAAAATCTTTGTGAATTTGCCTCTTTTACATCGTTCTCAATCAACTGGAGAATGAGTTTTACAGCAATGATGTTCTCTGTCTATTTCTGTTTGTAAAGACAGCTACGTATTGACCTTAATGTAACTAAACCCGTTATGAAAAACTTGCATTATTGTACGCGGTATTGAGAATCGTAAAATTTAAGCTTAGCAGGCTAGCGCTACACTCACGGTAATCAGCAAATCTTAAAAGAAGATAAACGTGGATATAATGTGCTGTTTTGTGTCCTTTTTGTTCTAATCTTAAAGTGGAATATAGATATAACATACTGAAACGATCACGTTATGTACAACAATGAAAGCAAAACGATGATTATGAGCAAATATTGATTTCAAGCTGCTCAAAATAATTGCAAGAGTTATCTCGCTTTAGTGCACTAGATAATGAAAATTGATATAAATTTTAGAAAAGAAACCGGAAACGACGTACATATTCTTATTACTTATTATATCATACTAATAAAACATAACAGGACATATTATTAAGGGCTTTAACTGGACATACAATGCTATTTTTATCTGTCGCCTGCCAGGTCGTGCTGTGATTCTACAGAATAAGGCGGCTCTGTGGACGGACGGACGGTACTTCCTGCAGGCCGAGGACGAGCTTGATTGTAACTGGATCTTTATGAAACAAGGTTAGATAACAGCTGACTTCATGTCAATCTTAACAGCTATTTGTTGTAAGGTCATCACGTTGTTTTAACGATATTTTATTGGTATATTACGATTGAGGTATAAATAAATTCATCTGCGATAGTACCTCGCTTGCTCTTCACGACTATGCTCCTTGTTTATACAACACATAGATTACAGTTCTGACTATGGGCATGGCTATTCTAAAGTGGTATAATGAATATGTGTTTAGGGTTAAACTTATTTGAACATCGTATTACATGATTTTTTTATGTCAGTTTGAAGCATTTAATTAACCTGTAATTATAAACTTGTGTTATTAGGAGAGAATGGGGTTCCTACCGTTACGGAATGGGTGGAAGCCAACCTAATGGACGGCCAAAGTCTCGGGGCCAACACCTACCTTATTAAAAATAGTAAGTCACGGAGTCCAGGAGCCAGTCGATTTTCCATCCTTGTTATTCAATACATACCTATATCTAAACTGCCTGTGCATTATTTCAAATCCTCTTCCTTATGTGTAATTTGGAGAACGCCACCTTCAAATATCACATACGCATACACATACAGATATCCCCTAAAATGTTGTACATTGCGGTATTCGCTTGTTGCCTTTTATCATATGTAGGCTGACTTTCGTTGCTGTTGCCAAGCTAAGAAATAAAACATTATAAATTAATTTCTGCCGAAAAGGAAAATGAAAGGTCTCAGTTTTCCATTGTCTGATCGCCTGAAGCGATTTATAGGGAAACAGTGTACAATCGACTCTTTCGTATACTTAGGAGACGTTGATATAATCTCCCTTTGCAACTCTTTTAATCTCTACCATTTCCTTTCTCTCTTTGTTAGCCTATTGTCAGAGTAAAATGAAACAAGTGAAATGTCATGCCTCTGTGTTTAGATGATGACTCTTCACTTTAGAGTGGCCAAACAGGATGTGGACAATGTCTTTAATGTCTTTATATGACCTCAGCTAATTAGAGGACGCAACCCCCCTAAAAATGAACAACATAAAATTAAAGAAACAACTGAAAAAATCCCACTGAAAATGTTGTTATTGTCACAAGAAACGAGTTACAAGCAACAGGAAAAGTTTTGTATTAGCTGTGAACAGGGTTATTGCCAAATTCGTCTCGTAGAGAGTGTTGACAAAAATGGATTAGACATTGATTGGTCCAGGAAGAGATAAATGTTTTCTTATTTGGAGAACTAGCTATTGTATGTACAGATGTATAGAATAAATTAACGAATGTTTTTGAAAATTAGTTTGGCCAATTATTTTCCTGCTACGCCTTAAATTTTCCAGGACCAACATGTCAAGTCGACTTTTTTCGTGCGCGGACAGAAAAACCATTCCAGCACCGTCAGGGTACTTCAAAGTCAAAATATTGATGTAATCGAAGATATAAAAGGCAACAAAAAGCAAAGGCAAATAGAGATAGTTTTATAGCTATCGTTTAAACCATATTTGCCTCTGTCCTTCAGTTTTACGCACCTCAGGTGTAATATGACGTTCCATTCGAGACGAATTCGGCACGTTTTGAGGCAAATGTCTGATTTTTTCTTCTTAAACTCTTAGTAAGTTTAATTGAGTTTTTGAAATATGCTGTAACATCTTTTATGTACATTGCAATGCTAATAACCGTCGTTAGAAAAAAAGGTTAGTCCAAGACTTTAGTAGCCATCCATGGATCAATTGGATGGACGTAGCACATTTTGAATTCCAAAGCAAAAAGATTCATGTTTTAATATTAAACTTTTTTTTTTAATACTAAACGTCGTTGTTGAAATTTAACAAAATGCAATCAAGATCAATTGTCATTTTCAGTTGAGTGGACTGAAATGTCTGAAACTCTAGCCAAGAAAGGAATTACTGTAAAGGGAGTCACACCAGATCTTATAGACGAAATCTGGACTACTGGTCGCCCCGCCGAACCCAATTCACCTATCAACGCCTTACCATTGAAGTACGCAGGTATGTATACGTCACACAGGAAATTGACTGAAACACACGTCATACATGTTGACACAAGTTCACAGATACGCCATAAGGAAGATTGACACTAGTACACAGATACGTCATAAGGGAGGCTGACATAAAGTACATAGATACGTCATAAGGGAGGCTGGCATAAATACACAGATGCGTCATAAGGGAGCCTGACATAAGTACACAGATACGTCATAAGAGAGGCTGACATAAGTACATAAATACGTCATAAGGAAGATTGACACTAGTACACGGATACGTCATAAGGAAGCCTGACATAAGTACGCAGTTACATCATAGGGGAGGCTGACATAAGTACATAAATACGTCATAAGGAAGAGTGACACTAGTACACAGATACGTCATAAGGAAGCCTGACATAAGTACGCAGTTACATCATAGGGGAGCCTGACATAAGTACACAGATACGTCATAAAGGAGGCTGACATAAGTACACAGATACGTCATAAGGGAGACTGACTTAAGTACAAAGAAACATCAAACATGAGACTTTCACAGGTACCCAGATACGTAATACTAGAGACTGTAACAAGTGAGCAGATACATGAGACTGCAAAAGCTTACGCAGAAACAATGCTTTTCAGCGTTTTTAATCAGGTTACTTCTGTCGAAAGCCTATTTTGATGGTGTATTTTCCCCCTAACGGATGCTGTTTTTACTTTAGGGGTTGACAGAGAATGTATACCATCGGACTGATTGAAAAATCTTGAACCGGTAAAACGGGAGTCAATTCTGTGAAAGACTCATGTTAAGATGATACGTATCAATTTCAATGTGTTAGAGATTATTGGCGCATTTTGAAGAACTTACTATCTTTCCGTTATTAAAATAAGATTTCTATTGTGTCACACAGGCCTATTCGGATAATGCAGGTCATATTTGACATGCTTCAATCAAACTTTGTTTGTAATATGCATACAATCTATTTCATGGTACGTTCCAGGGAAGTCTTGGCAAGAAAAAATCAACAACATGCACGTTGCTATGGAAGCAAAGGAAGCGGATATCATGGTGGTGACAGGACTGGACGAAACAGCATGTGAGTTTAAGTCAAACAAGTTATCCCTCTGATATGTTTAACAAATTCACAGTACATATGTATAAGTATATATTGCAATATATACAATGCATCAAAATGTTAGTATCAATTGTCTCAAAATTTTATCGTTTTGCTTCAAACTAAATTATTGTATATATGAATATTCAAAATAAAGTAAGTGTATTGCTAATCATAGGATTTGCACATGCGATTCATATAACTTGACCATGTTACAAGGATGTCTATTCTTTTATAATGCTAATGCATTCGCCACAAAATGTATATAATACTTGGCGGGATACTTCATGAAAGGCTTTTTTTTTTTTTTTTTTTTTACATCACATAGCAAACTCTCGACATCCATAGCTTATTAAAAATATTAATTGACAGATATTTTTTTACCGACAAATGCTAACCTTAATAGTCAATCCCACACTGCAAAGAGCTATATTTCTGTGATAAAAAATATTCTAGATTTATCTCCCTTGATGTTGTGTTGACTCCAATCTGAACTATCTTTTAAATTCCATGATGATTTTGAATTTTATCATCAAAAAAATATATAACATTTAACTGATATGAATAAACAATGTTATCAAAAATGGATATTGGTGTAACCCCTTATGTTCCGTCCTGCCGTAGGGTTATTCAACCTCCGAGCCTCGGATATTGACTACAATCCATTCTTGGTCTCGTACGCCCTAGTGAACAGACCAGGCAACAGTACTATGTAAGTACAATCAGGCAGCTCGTGCTCTGTGATGTTGTATATTGAGACTTGTTCATCAATATATATATTACTCACTAATTATCATGTCATAATTTTTTTCTCTTTCGTTTCTTTAATTTTTGTTTTAAAAATGTCATAAATATTGGTTAATTGTGTTCGTTAGAAAAGGTGGCGGACTCCGACATAACGACAGTGATTTTGTATTTGAACTGCAGGAAACAGCTGAAATAATTTTCACATGTGTTTTTATATTGTTCACTATATTTGACGAAAGACTCGGGTGTTCGTTTGCTTTATGATTAGAAGGCCAGTACCGTAACGCTAAGTTCGAGTGAAGTCATCATATCAAATCCCTGAGCCATTTCTTTCTCCGCCTGGCCCCTTTCCCGTCTAGTCGTGTCTACAATGCGCCATTGGTAGTACTGTAGTTTGCAAACTGTATTGCATCGTAGTTAAGTGATGAGGTTTAGTTGTGTTTGATAAATAGTTACATATTGAAATAATAAACTGTATATTATATAAATGTTTTAATTGTACATGATATTTATTTTCGGATAAATACGCATTTTGCAGGGATCGCGAATTCACATATGCCGCAAAATATTTTTTTATAAAATCCTGAGTCATACACGTTGAGAGACAAACTACTTCATCAAATCGTAAATTATAACAGAAAGAACACTTTTCGAAAAAAAACCTACTCTATAAAAATCGTCATATGTTATCATACCAATGTTAAGAGCTTCTCTGATGTTGTTTTTTAGTCTTTACATTAAAAATGCTGCAAACAAGTTGGTCGCCACGCCCACAGATGCCGCCACAACTGAAACAGTACAAGAACACCTTAACACCGGGTCAAGTGGGTCGTGTAACGGTCGTGTGGGCATGTGTGTTACTGTAAGTAAATCATATGACGTCATCCTTTATAAATGTCGGTGGTTGCCCTTTAACGAAGGTAACCCCTGCTGGTAACACCTGTCACGGGGTACTCCGTGGCATGTCAACCCCACACATTCAAATTATTCGGATAAGCAGCTATGCCAATAAAGAAATCTCCGAAAAGACAGGTTTATATATTAGACCTAAAGTAACATGTGAAACGGTATTCGTTGTTCTAATTTGCATTATTATGAAACAAGGCTAATGTTAACGGTATACCTTTGTAAAGCATGGATATTGCTCGATTGCAGGTCAAAGAATATAGCAATCAACAGCTACAGACAGATATCAACGCAGCTCTTTCATCAACAACTGGCTACGTGTGGGTTTCCTTCGGGTGTAGTCGGGCCGTTTACAGCAGTATTACAGCGACGGTAAGATACAGCAACATTCTTGTAGATATCGCAGAGAAACACTTGGCCAGTTAATGAAGATGCATACATTCCGTACGGATTTTTGTTTTTATTTGTTTCAAACTGCAGTGGTTGTCTTTTCTCATATGACTTAATTATTGTATATAGTTTTTTCAATGAGTTTTTTTTTGTCGTTGAATTATAAAACAAAAGCTTTATCCGTACAAATAACTGTTTTGGTTCAAATTTCCTTTGCAACATCATGTCCTTTAATCGAAATAATTGGACCAATAATTAATTTTATTTTTGTCAGGTACATATTATTTTTTTTCAACTTGATGAAGCAGATGTCTTTAGCACTCTGAAAGATATCAAAATGATATTCGTCAGATATGACCTTTGGTGATAACCTATCAAAATGTTTTTAAAGCCGTATTACGTTTTGTAGTGTATACATCTTTTCTACTTACACTAAGATATTTAAACATTCTTCACAATCTTCGCAATTAATAAGATTTTGTAAGCAAATCGTGCCAGGACTCGATTCAAAATAACTTGCAACCTTGATGTCAAGTGTGGAGTCGTTAGAAAATTGTAACGTAAACGCTAGCAAAATTGTTTTATTTCAGAGGGTTCTTCAAGGCAACACACCCGCCGCCTTGCAGAAGGCTCAGAAAAATACGGTGGAACAGCAAGGCATGCGGAACTCCCACGTGAGTAACACTTACTGTTTTATCTCCATGAATATATCGCAAATGCTGTAGGAAGTATTTCGACACTGTCTCATTTATTTGTTACTTTTTGTTCTAAATTTCAGATCAGAGATGCAGTTGCACTGATCAAATTTCTGGCAAAACTGGAGAAAGAAGTAAGTCTGTCGTTTGGTGCTTTTAACACTGTTCTTGTTATAATGTATGTGTAATAGTGTATATAGTTTACTGTCATACGACATAATACATGCATCAGTCTCGCGAATAGGTAAAGCGTACTCTGAAATAGTTTCTTAATCTTTAACCAGATAATTTTTCTTTCGTTGCGTTTTATTTCATTAACAAACTTTCCATATTTCTGAGTTTTTGTTTGGAGATAAAGCGCGCTGCAGAATACATTTGCCTAAAATTACTTCCAAGGAGGAAAATTTGATTTTTGTTTTTAATCAATAATTTAAGCAAACTTGAGCATTAAGCAAGATGAAGTTTTGTTTTACAATTCAAAAGTTAAAAATGATGGTAAAACATACATTTTCTCTCCAAAGTAAGGAGATTCGATAAGTACTCAGTATGCCACAAAGTTCGGTTCCGTTAAATCTTCAATTACTACAGCAAATCATATGCTGATATTATTAAAAAAATTGTTTTAAAAAGGTGAAAGAAAAAAAGCATTGGACAGAAGTGTCAGCTGCTGCAGATCTTAAACAGCACAGATTGTAAGTAACACACTTTGTGAAGGTAAATCGACATTACCACGCCATTACTACTTAAAATAAAGAGCGACCTACTAGTACTGTATTAGCAATATGTACACCATATGTGATGATGACTGGTCTGTCTCAAATTATGTATTCTTTAAATCAAAGTGTCTTACGGTACATATCCGTTAAACACATTGAGGAATCATGTCTGTTAAAACAGTGGTTCATGTAATATAACGACAAATGTTTGTGGGACGGTTTGAATACTACATGTACATTTGATTGTGTGCCAAAAGACATTTTAAGTGACCTTTCCATGGAAAGTTAAATCAATTTTTATTCTCAAACAGATTTTGATAAATTTACCTGCTTACATCTTTCCATAGACTAAGTGATTACTTTACCTTATTTGCAAAATCCGGCACTACAGTAACTGTCGAACCAACACCGGTTCGATTATTATGTCCAATCCTCATATTTGATTATAAATGCGTCAAAGTACAGAAACATATTTTGAATGAATTACGAAATATTTTCGACGAACAACTGATCCAAGGATATAATTTGTAGTTAAAATATATTTTGGATTAACCGTATTTACCAGTGTAAGATTTCTGTGTTTTTCGCCAGTGCTGTAAAGGATAATCGCGGCCTCAGCTTCCCCACCATAGCGGGCTCTGGGTCAAATGGAGCAATTATCCACTACTTCCCCACCAATGACACGGACAAAGCTATTACCACCTCTGACATGTTCCTTCTCGACTCCGGTGGCCAGTACCTGTAAGTTCCATCGTAGCTAAATACATATGCAGTTCATAATAATTCCTTCATGTGCAGTGTACATATGAATCTTTTGAAAACTATCACTTTCGTCAGGCCTAGTACATGAAAATATCACTTTAGTCAGGCCTAGTAGATGAGTTAGCACCTTAGTCAGGCCTAGTACATGAATGTATCACCTTAGTCAGGCCTAGTACATGAAAGTATCAACTTAGTCAGGCCTAGTATATGAAATAGCACTTTAGTCAGGCCTAGTAAATGAAAGTAACACCTTGGTCAGGCCTAGTACATGAAAGTATCATTTTAACCAGGCCTAGTACCTTAAAGTAATACTTGAGTCAGGCCTAGTACATGTACATATAAGTATGCCCTTAGTCAGGCCTAGTACATGAAAGTATCACGTTAGTCAGGCCTAGTACATGAAAGTATCAACTTAGTCATGCCTAGTATATGAAAGAATGACCTAAGTCAGGCCTAGTACATAAAAGTATCACTTTAGTCAGGCTTAGTACATGAAAGCATCAACTTTGTTAGGCCTAGTACATGAAAATATAACCTTAGTCAGGCCGAGTACATAAAAGTATCACGTTAGTCAGGCCTAGTACATGAAAGTATGCCCTTAGTCAGGCCTAGTACATGAAAGTATCACTTTAACCTGGCCTAGTACATGAAAGTAATACTTTAGTCAGGCCTAGTACATGAAAGCACCAACTTTGTCAGGTCTAGTACATGAAAATATCACTTTAGTCAGGCCTAGTACATGAAAGTATTACGTTATTCAGGCCCAGTACATGAAAGTAATACTTTAGTCAGGCCTTGTACATGTACATATAAGTAGCCCTTAGTCAGGCCTAGTACATGAAAGAATCACCTTAGTCATGCACAGTACATGAAAATATCACCTTAGTCATGCCTAGTACATGAAAGTAATACTTTAGGCAGGCCTAGTACATGCACATATAAGTATGCCCCTAGTCAGGCCTAGTATATAAAAGTATCTCTTTAGTCAGGCCTAGTATATGAAAGTATAACTTTAGTCAGGTGTAGTACATAAAAGTAATACTTTAGGCAGGCTCAACTTAGTACATGAAAGAATCTTGTAGTACACGAAGGTATCACTTTAGTCAGGCATCGTAACGGAAATATCAACTAAGCAAGGAAGACTACAAGTAAAAAAGTATAAAAGTGACTATCATAAAATGTATTTGGTTAATCAGGAGTTCAAATCAGAACACTTTAAGCGCTAGGTTTTATATAATAATTTTTTATCTGAAGTTATCAATATATTTGTAAACTAAGTATACTGATTCATTGATATAGGGACGGTACCACAGACGTTACAAGAACACTTCATTTTGGAAATCCCACAGCATATGAAAAGGTAACAATCTGCTATCTAATGCTGCGTCTGTTTAATTTTCAGTAACGTTGCATTATCCTGTTTCGTCGTATCAAGCTTTATGTTATTTACATATTTTTTTCTAACGCCGTTTCTGGGCTCTACCAACAACTTACTTCCATTGGACTTCCTAGGCACATGCAACATTTTTTCAATCGAATTTTATCTGATGGAAAATGAGAATAAACGTGTTTCACCTAAAAAGTAAACATAACTAATGAGTATAAGACTGTTATATATATATATATAATTGACATCTTTAATCATTAACAAAGAGTCCGTGTTATTTGGTTTGTATGTCTAAGCAAACGATTTGCTTTCGACTAAACATGCTGCAAACCATCGATATATCGATCAATTTCGAGTAATTTAGTATTATAGACCAAACTTGCTACACATCATCGATATGTCGAGAACTTTGGAGTAATTTAGAAATTCGAATTGACAACATAATCCATAGCGGCAATACAAAAATACACTGCCTAGTTCATGAATATTAATACGATTAGTCTAGGAGACCCACAATTATGAACCGCTTTCACAAACCCATGGCGTAACAAGGTCATTCTGAAAGTTTGGTATAGTGTCCGCCTTGATCACCAGAGAGAAATAAAGAATATTGTGTGGGTTGTTTTGAATTATTCAAACAAGTGTATGACAACTAAAGCATGTGTACAATATCATCCCTAGAGTAATTCTTCATGTTAACAGTTTGTAGACCTTCATTAGTTTTATTGATAATAAGTTTTATAGTTATATTCGAAAGGAAATGCATTAAGCCAAAATGGCGGACATCATACATATTTTTTTTAAAAAGTCATAAATCAGAATTTTTTTTCAACGAGATGTCTTGTTCTTTGTAATCTTAAACGGTGTTTGTAAGTAATGATATTGTTTAAACGCAATGTTTTTGTATAGGTATTAGAAACAGTAGGTAAACGAGATTGAAGAAAACATGACTTCGTGAAGAATTGTTTTTGGCGATTCACAGATGTTTCCTCAACACAGCTTGAAGCTCCATATATGTACATCGTTCTGATCATTCTGAAGCTATTTAACACTTTTGGTATAAATTTTACAGGAATGTTACACGCTAGTGTTAAAAGGTCATGTTAATTTGGCCGTTACAATTTGGCCATCTAATTTGTACGGTAAGTTCAGGGAGAACATATTTACATTACGGCTACCCGGAATCTCTCTGATTTTTTCCTTGTGTCACAGGCCTTGGTGGTGGTATATACCTGCCAGTTCATCTTGCTGCTAGTTTATGTACTATTATCCTACTTTATATACACGTGTTATTGCTCTATCCACCTTGCGAGTTATCGTGTACCCTATTGCTTTACATTTAACTTTTATTTAGGTTTATGTCTGATAAAATACCCGACAAAATAAGTTATCCAATACATTATTGATAGTAGCACTTACATATTAAAGCCTAATAGATAGTATACGTGAGGTAATACTATTTACACTAAGCAAAGTGTATCCATTTATTCTATAGCGACCATAAAGCAAAAAAATCAAAACGCACTTAGCTTACACTGGATCACCACTTCCGTCATTTATGAAGGACTAGAAACCGTTCAGAGGATGATTTGTGAGTAAGTGTAAAGAATACTGGATCTCTGTTGTACATGTAACACATGCCAAAGAGATATTGCAGTGAGAACATGAGAACCTGTACAGCGGATATGTTCAAGTACCAGGATCTCACGGAGTACCGAGCCTCCCATCAACATCATACGCGTGGGTGATATATGTTTAGTTCTCTTCAACTGGTTGTGTGTGCCTCTGTTTATTTATAGGAGTGTTACACTCGTGTTCTTATGGGTCATGTTGACTTTGCCGATGTCGTCTTCGTCGGGGGTAAACTTGGTGAGTCCATGCTCTAGCGCATGGCTTGATTGCCCCCTCCCCCCTCCTCCCGTTAACTCCATGGTTTTTTTTAACTTTAATTACTTACTGAGAATGTTTAATATTAAGATATCTTTTCGCTCTAGGAATGCTATACCCGTGTCCTTATGGGTCACGTGGATTTAGCTGATTTTGTATTTACTGGAGGTCACCTAGGTGAGTCAGTGATGTTGTCATAACTTACAAGCACGCATACTAATATGGGATCGGTAGATCATTTATACTTAATTTGTGTACAACCTTGCCGGCAAAAACATTATATATAACGCTATGAAGTATTAGGTTAGATTAAATACTCAGATTGCTTAGACTTTAGTTAGATCTCTGCATGTAAATGTAGGTGGTGTTTGGTACTACACGATTTCATTTGTATGTTTTACTACATCTTTATGTATGTTGCTATGTATATGTGTGTTTGTCGTTTTGCATTTTAACTTCTTATTAGTGTAGTTTAGTTTTCCCCATTAAAGTGCAAGTTGTACTTCATATATGTGTAAGCTACACTCTAAAGATAAACTATTGTTTGTTGCAGTATATGTACATGCACGTGATGCGTTGTCTGTTTTGTTTATCGCATTCCTTTGCAAAGAAGTAACCTATCTAAACTTAACTCTAATCCAAACTCCTACAATGCTTCCCTGAGAAAAAGTACTCTAGTGCTTTCCAAAAGTAATTGTCCACTTTATAACAAACTGTATTGGTATGTAAGCCTGTGTCGAGTGTATTCCGTAATATTTTATAACATAAGTAATGAATATGAAACTAACCGAACATTTAAATTTATATTGCAAATTGCAGTGTAGTCAAGAAATTAAATAACCTCCCGTTGCATGTGACGTAATAGTACTGATTTAAGTCAGCTCCAAGATGAGCCATTTCATAAACAGTATTCGATTATAGGCGTATTTGGATTGAGATTATGACTATTTAGGCCAGGGAGGGTTTGATGATGATGATGATGATGATAATGATGATGATGATGATGATGAAAGTTACCCCCCCCACGACAGGGCTTGCTCTGGGTCTTGATTTAGTTTCCCCAAATTTTTATATGTGCACAACAAGTGCACACGCGGTGGGGCGCGTTAATATACCAGTCCCCTCCCGCTAGCTCTTTAACTTTGATTTAAACATCATATTATCTTATTATCTTATTATATGCATTTTTATGTATTCTAAACAGGAAATCAACAATTGAAATGAAGTATATTTTCTATGTTTTATGACACCCCCCCCCCCCCCCCCCCCCCCCCCACAAACACTACAAATAATTTAATATTTTTTCTTTATTTCTGTGACATTCACTGGCCTTCTGCATCCCAATTTCAAGACTATTATATATAAATGAACTGCTGAATACAATATATTTCATTTTATTTTATAGTACTACTATTTTGCTGTAACAATTTGATTAGGTTTACTAAATTGAAAAAATAATAAAAGAGAAAGTAAAATATATTTCTGAAGTTGAACCATACTGGATTTGAATATTTTTCTTGATTGCATATGTAATCAATTGTTTTCAGCACTTATATTTGTAGATTTACTAGCTAGCTGCCACTTTGTTAATATTTAATACTTTATGCATATGTGCTTTAAACTATGTTGCTTTGCGTAATTATTAAAAAGAAACATATTTCTATCTGCAAAGAAGCTAGGATTTATAAACAATGTTTTATGTAAGTACATTTTTAGTCTTTCTTTTAGTGACCTGATGAGGTATATGGTAAATATTTGAAACTGCAGTTGACAAAATGCTTCCGTTTCCCTTTTGATAAAACAACATTTATGTACGAAATGCAAATCCATGCAATGTTATTTGATATTCACGGAAATCACTATACCTTACATCAAAAATTCGCTAATTGTACCTGTATGTTATGTTAGCATATGTTATTTATTCAGGTCGGGAAATAGACACAATAGCTCGGCGTCCTCTGTGGGATGTTGGCCTGCAGTACCGTCACGGGACCGGACACGGTATAGGCATGTACCTGAGTGTGCATGAAGGTAGGTCAAAGGTAGAACTGAACAGGTCAAAACTACCTGTTGCGGTATTCATTTTTCCTCTGTGACTATTTATCACAGACACTGATTCGATTCTCGAGAGGGTCAAACATTATGTATCATAACCTATTGTTGGCAGACACACGTACAGTGAAACGGCTGAGTTTGTTTACTGATTTTTTATATTATAAATGAAATAGTAGTACATATGTTTGTGAAATTTGATTCAAAAGCATTGTTCCTAATTTTTCCTAACTGAATTTTCGGTTAGAAACAAGTATAAACGTCGTCATACAAGAGCCTGGAATATGTTGTATAGCTAGATAATTCTGGTACATAATTAAAGTGTATTAGAAGACCATTTGTTGTGAGTTATGGTTATATATATTTTGTTATATACATATTTATATAAAAAAAACCTAATAACAAAAAATAAAATAAAATCCTGAAAACAAGAAAAAAGATAGAAACAATACCATAATCAATTGTTTTAAGAATAATTAAGTGTTTTTCTTACCAAAAACGTATAGCTGGATGTCATTTATATATTAAATACAACTATATCTAAATGTCTTTTTTATACTTAATGCCATTAGTTAATACAACTGTTATACATTACAGGGCCTGGGAGGATATCTCTGTCTCATGCTAGTTTTATCCATGATGAACCACTTGATGAATTCCAATTCTTCTCCGATGGTAAACTTAATTCGTATAAATGAACGCTATGAACAAGTCATTAATAAGCATGAAAACGTTTATTAAAAAAAAACCCACACAATAAAAAGACGGAATATTTAATAAAAAAAAGCGGAATATTTTCTTAAATGCTTATTCACTACTTGCACAAGTTCATCGCATTTTACATTGTTGTTGCCCAAAGTCAGTCATTATTGTCCTTACTGTTAACTAGAACCAGGCTATTACGAAGATGGCAAGTTTGGAATCCGTTTAGAAAACATTGTCATGATAAAGAAGGCAACTACAAAGGTAGGTAATAGTGAGAGTGCGTGTTATGTTGCTACGTAAGGTACGTTTTGTTTTCGTACATATAACTTGAAATAAGACCTTTGATATGGAGATCACTCAAAGATAAAGAGTTTTATTTAGTAAACACACATTATTTGTATACAAAATTTGGTTATCAGCAATTGTATTTCCGTTTGTTTGTTTGTTTATTGTCATGTGCGTTTTACACGTTGCTGTTGAATAATACAATTTGCCTTGTCCATAGAACGAAAATAATGTTGTAAAATCATTTGACAATACCTGTTTACAAATTAATATCAAAACGTGATATCTTGATTTCAGTATCAGTTCCCGGGCACTACATTCTTTACGTTCGAAACCGTAACTATGGTACCATACGAGCCTCATCTTATTGTTAAAGAGCTGCTGAGCCAACGAGAGGTTTGCCATTTTGCTTTATTTATACATTATACTTTGATAGTGATAATCGTAACCTTTGTTTAGTTTTTTTTTTTACACTTTGCGTTAGTCCTCTGACAATTAAAAAGTCAAAAAAAGTACCAAATAAATATAATACTTTCTTGTATTTTGTTTGCTCCTTAACAATAATTCATTTATTTCATCAATGCACTGGTAATCATTTGATACAAACAAGTAATGATCTAAAATAATCTTAGTCGATTTATTGTGTCAAACCTATTGAAATTCTCTTTCTACCAATTTCTGAATATTTCGAAATTCCTTCGGTATAGGTGGACTGGATCAATGCCTACCACAAGACCGTTCAGGATACTATCAGCCCTCTCGTATCCGACGACGCTTTGGCCACATCCTGGCTCCTTGCAAGGACAAAGCCGATAAGTCTGGACAATGAAACGGGAACTGGACATCAGCTGACCGCTCTTCTGAGTCTAGTGATGCTAGCGTGTGTCACTCATTTCATACTATAGTTATTCATAATTTCCTTTCCTAGAAATAAAACGTATATTTCAAATAGCAAATATCAAAACAATCGATCCCACGGAAAAGGCATTGAAGCCATTACCCTTTTACTTGTTTACTGTCATAAAGTAATCCTACGGTAATTGTGATTTTGAACAAACATTCATTAATATACTATATAATATGCCCGTACTGACAAATCTATAATATCAAATGCATTGGAGTCAGGTACTATATAACTTGTAACACCTTAACTTCGGAGGTTATATTTTCCTTACATTCGCGGCATGAAAAATATTGTTTTACTTACGTTATATGATAAAAGAAACAGAAGTTGTTCCCGTTTTGATAAAGCGTTGTCTATAATTGTTGCGCGAATATTGAACTGCGTGACGTTGTTTCAAAACAAAATTGCAAAATAAATCAAAGCAACGCACTTTAGTTAGTTTTTATTGACATATCAACTGTTATTATATATCAGAGTATACATTTGTATATATTGTTATGTATCTCATAGTGTGCTTGTACTGAAATATTGACAGTGATATATTTCCGTTGCTAATTCCCAGTTCTTTTTTTGAACAACGAGAATAGAACAAGGGTTTCAGTCTGTAACTAAAAACAATGATAGCATATTTCTAGTTTCCATATCTAATAATCTCTTACAGAGCCCGTTCTTAAGCTAGAAGTTGCCTATTTAAAATTATAATATTATCTACTTGGAGAGGAAACTTCAGGTGACGAGTAAAGCTTTCACAGACTTATCTCCAAGAACAAGTTTTGGAAACAATAATGGAATAAATATGAAAATGTGACATAAGTGATGAGTTGATTAATGAATGCCTTGTTGCCTCTGCATTGATGAACAGTCCACAGACCAGGTTCGGAAATCAAGGCTAGACTCAAGTGGAGTTCGTAATTGTATAATAACACTGTATAGAAAGCTGGTACTCGCATATCTATGTTAAAAGTACACGTGTATTAACGAAACATTTATCCTGTATGTGCTACATGTGTCAGACACTCGAACTCGTTTAATTGAATCCATTTCATACTTGACCAGACACAACACAATTGGATCATATGTTCTTTTGGACTCGCTAAGGTTTTATATTTTTAATTGTTTCTTCAAGATGAAGTACTTAACCACTACAATTTTAATTAGTATAGAAATTGTGTTGGTCATTACTCTTAATTTTATCTGTGGTGTATATAATAATGTATTAAAACGTTTTGTTGATTCCCTGTATATATTTGTCACATTTGTTCGTGTATATATTTGCAAGGTTTGTAAGAAATAGGCGTCTGCGTCGTGTGTTAGTTACATTATAAAACAATTTTATACATTTCGGTTTTTTTATCATAATCTGATTTTTACTGCTTTAACTATCGGAATTATGTCCGAAATTCTATTCACTCTCGTTTTATAGATATATATATTAAAAAATTGCGTTTGCATATTTTAGGAAAGCTTTGCTACAGTATAGCGGGATATTCTACTGAAAATTGATTTTGGGGATCAGGTAGACCAACATGTAGATGGCTTACATTACAATTGCTAATGATTTTTCATCTTTGTGTAACTTCCTGAAAAAAAAGTACCTTAAACACTTATATAAAATATATAAATTAAATACTTATATCAAATACATAAATTACTTTATTGTTCATATGAACTGCAGCAGAAACATAATAACAATTCAATAACTTTGCTATTAAAATAAAAGTCCCAAGCATATGATACAGCACCAAAGCTTAATTTTCAAGTTAATCCAAACAAACTTTACATCCAACACTATTTTCCCTGCTCAGTGTTAACGATAAACCAAGAGAAGACCGAAGGTCCTTGTGATGCCTAGAAAAGTATAGCAGTCTAAGTTTCACTAATGTTATCTTATTACTACTTCCCAAGAATCTTTATTAGATAAAATTTGAAAAAAATGCAAATGACAGTTTATGTTGAAACTAAAGGAAAGTCTGAATTATATTAAATGGATCGATGCTAGAGTTTTTTCCAAGTTGGAATAAAGTCATCCTTGCCAGTTCTTTGTATTTAGATAAATGTAACTGATACTTAAGAACATGTTAACATGAAATACCATAATTTGAAATGATGCCATGAAAATCAAAAGTACACATTCCTCAGCGTACATTGATTTTTTTCTGGTGAAGCACCATGGCTACATACTCTATTTTTCAACAGGCTTTTGGTGATATATCTATACAGAAAATCTTCAAAGATAAGAGCCTGAGCTTATGTAGCGCCTCAATTGTAACATGTAATCTCCAAACAGGGGAGTGATGCTTTGTTGTTACTAAGGAAGACAGCGTTAAGGGTCGTGAGGACAAGCGAGTCTTGTATTTGGTCGTAAGGTGACCATTAATATCGTGATATACATGATATATATATATACGACGCTGTATGTCATTTCTTGTATCTAGATATTCATTGCATATGATGATGCCCTTATTATTATAGTTCCCGTAGAAAAGTGAGAGGTTCACAAAATTATTTCATTGATAGCGATTCATTTGTATTTTCGTTCTTCAGATTTAGAAAATCTATTACTATACGAATTTTGTTTTAAAAACGTGATTGATTTTATAGGTGTCACATTGTCAGCCGAAAAATTGTTATTGCACATGTAAGATACATACAACCCTGCATAATAGCGTTAGCAAATGAAGAAAATAATGTGACAGAAATATCACCAATATTAATAATAAAGACTGATTACTTGGTATGACATAAAGCTTGTGTTGTTTGTTGGTAATTACATTATAAACCATAACACCATGTATACGCAGAAGCACTAGGTTATCTCTATACCGCTGCAATTGTTTAAGTTTGAAAACGTGTTTCTGGCATGACAATAAAACTATTTCTGAGAAGAAAACTTAGACTTGCGGAACTTTTGTGAAAAAATAGGCAAATTGAGATCAACAAAAAAACATTGTTCTGAGGATGAAAATGTATCGGGGTTAATACCAGGATCGGAACTCTGCACCTCCTGTTGATGTAACCAACCGAACTACCTGGTCATTAGTATTCTGGCCCAGTCACACAACAGTTATACCCAGAACGAAATTTAGAACGACACACACTGCTCAGTTCTACTTCCAAATTCAGTACATGTAACAAGTAGTTCATCCATCTATTTACTTACATGTAAACAAAAAATAAAATAACATAAGTGGGTCAAGTGTATCCTTATTAAGTCTGGAAAGTGTGTACTCATCTTTGTCATCATACTGATTCTGCAATGCATACTACAATGTGTTTGAACTGGCAATATTTCCATTTTCGTTTGAAGTAAGGGGAGGCAATGACTCTTCTTTCTCCCGCCGTCCACTGAATTCTCCTCCCATACGGTGAGTGTAAGCTAGAGAAATGTCAACACTAAGGGTGATTTTTTTGAATTTCAAACCCTCAGCTGAAATCAAACCTTAGGTTAGACAATCAAGAATATAACCTCTCGATTAAAAAATGCTTTGTCAAAAATGCGCTCAAACATTTAACTACTTGAGTATTAAAACAGGTCACTTTTCCCACTAACAATCATATAGACTATGTACAGGGGAACCGGATATCATATTGTCAATGCCATTGTTGAAGTTGATGAACTGCATTATTAAGTACTAGTAAGAAAACACAAAGAATAAATATATAAATACATATTAACGAACCAGCGCTGTACTATACTAATATAAATAATCTTAAAATATATTTCTATTTGAATAGAATATGGAATGCTGTTTTAATTCTAGAAATTCTTGGAATCACTTGAAGCTTCATGTTTGTCAGACACTTACAGCAACTTTCATTGTTTACTCAATCGTCCCTTAAATCAAATTTGTAAAAACCTCTTTATTGCTCTTTCCACAAAGTTGAAAGTGCTATTCCTGTCGTTATTCCCTATTACTAATTTATAATATTAATTCGAATAATCAGGAAAGAAGAGTTAAATGCAAAACCAGGTAAAAGAAAAAATGCGTTATCTCGTTGGAGGAGCTGTCGACATGCATAATGTCACAAATGAAATAAGTGCAATAAGGCAACACTCTAGCTCTTCCGATCATTGCTATCACAACAGAACACTAAAACAATTGTATTACTAAACTTGTAGATATCTTTAAATGCCAAACATTCTATTTGTACAGTTTTATGAATGATCACAAAAGAACTATAAACAGCAGCCCTTTCATCTATTATCGTTTTCAACCTGCTTTGAGAGCATACAGTTACACAACACTAAGGGAATGATGGTGATGTTTTTTAAATTATTTGACAACTTCTGTATCAACATATTCATTACCTTACCCAACGCAAGGTCACCAAAGTGCTGGCTATTCCTTCTTGTTACAGAAATCAACACATAAATTATATGGACCTAACTAAATGGTGCATTTTTCTGGATATCAAGAAACTAATCCATTGAAATCAACGACATCCCGCCATACCTTATAAACTCATCACTGACCCTTGATGTGGAGTTCATAGGTACATGCTGTGAATGACATAGGTATAAATGTATACACAACACGGCTATGTCTATGATGTGGAAAAAAAATCAGTGTATGATTAAGCTATGTATGGTTACTTTGACACAGTCACGGTATAGAGACAAATGTGGCCCTCACGGTGTACTAGTAGCTATGCCCAACTAATTTTTTTTAAACCAAAAGTGATTTATTTCTTGTCATTTTCCTAGAGACTACCATAACCTGATTACAAAACAGCAATCAGAACCATGTTATCTTCAAAATTGGATTTTTACGAATTTTTTGAAATCGTGAAATTTCACAATTGTTTTTTAGCATTTTCCTGAAAACAATCAAAAAAGCGTACAAGGTCAATAACATGGTATATAT